>NW_005434424.1:0-45633 GCF_000315625.1 Guillardia theta CCMP2712
GCTGATGATGATGAGTGATGATGATGATGAGATGATGATGATGATGATGATGATGATGATGACGATGATGATGATGATGATGATGATGATGACGATGATGATGATGATGATGATGATGATGATGATGATGATGATGATGACGATGATAACGATGATGATGATGATGATGATAACGATGATGATGATGATGATGATGATTGAGATGATGATGAGCAAGAGGAGGACGAAGAAATGTGGAGGAAGGTAAGGGGGAAGGGGAGGGAAAACTTCATACCCAGATAAGAGAGCAGCAATTTTGATGTCCCGGAATATCGAGTCCCTCAGCTGTTGGCCTGTCAGCGTCTCCCTCCTACCTCCCGTCCTTCACCTTGACGATTCCCTCTCCGTTCACCTTCACCCCGAAATAACATCTGACAGCTAAAATGAGCAGAGGCGGAGCCATGATCCCCCAACAACCGAGGAGGCAGGACCCCTCGGCCAGGCATCAAGTCTTTCATGCACTCTTACTGGATCCTTGTCTGTCTACCTTGTCCTCGTTACCATCCAACCTCCCCCTGCTGCTGCTGCTAAAGCTCCTCGGCCTCTGCCGCTCCTCCTCGCCCTTCTGTCCCCTTGGTTTTTCTTCCTACCCTCCAACTGCTCTCCTCCTCCTCCTCCTCCTCCTTCGTCCCTCTTTCGCTCCCCCCTCCTCTACTTCCTTCCGATCTTCATCCTCTGACCCAAAACCAGCAACACCTCCCTTCACCTCACTACCATCTTTCACCCCCTCCACCTCCACTCCCTCCCGCTCCTCCCCTCCTCACCTGTGAACTAGCATCTTCTCAACTGTGACCTCGCTCATCCCGTCGGAAGAGGCTACACATCCCAGCGCCGCCACGTACTCTCCTCTCCCTCCCTTCATCCGCACTCGAGCTCTGTCCTTCACCACCACCCCGTCCGTAGCGACAAACCACCCGAAGTCGCAACCCCCGATGACGCAACTGCAGTCGAGGCTCAGAGTTAGGAGGAAGAGGAGGGAGAGCAGGAGGAGGCGGTGAGAGTGATAGCGGGGGGAAGGAAGGCAGGGAAGAGAGGGGAAGAGGTGGGAGGGAGGGGAAGGGGGCGGTGGAGAAAAGGGAGAGGAGGAGAAGGAGGAGAAGGAGGAGAAGGAGGAGAAGGAGGAGAAGGAGGAGAAGGAGGAGGAGAAGGAGGAGGAGGAGGAGGAGGAGAAAAGACTCACTCTTTCATCTTGACAGCAGCAAAATCTCTGACGACCATGGTGATTGTGAGGATTGCTCGAACCTGCAAAACCGACTTAGAAGAGAAGGGAGGAGAAGACATAAGTAGGCAGGACGGAGGGAAGATAAGGGAGGGGGGGGGAGGGGGAGTAGAAATAAGGAAGGAGGGGAGGAGACGATGGAATTGATTGGTGAGCGGATGAGAATCTGGAGGAGGTCGAAGAGGTGAGCAGAAGCGGAGGAGCAGGAGGAGGAGGAGCTTGAGACGCAGGCTGGAGCATGAAGAGGGGATGGGCTAACCTCGCAGTCAGTGACTGACCAGTTCCCTCCCTGAACCTGGAAGGTTGGCCTGTAGCAGCAGTCTGTATCGAGGATGAGACTGACTCGCTCCAGCCACCCTCGTGTCCCATGGTACACCTGCAGGAGCACGGCATGTCACTGCCTCGATCCTCCTAGTTTGACCCTCCTGCTCCTGCTCCTGCTCCTGCTCCTGCTCCTGCTCCTGCTCCTGCTCCTGCTCCTGCTCCTGCTCCTGCTCCTGCTCCTGCTCCTGCTCCTGCTCCTGCTCCTGCTCCTAATACCCTCCATCCTCCTTCCCTCTTCTCCATCACCTTCCACTGTCCCCACAAGCATGCCCCTCCAAGCTTCCCCGTGACTGCAACGTCTCCCCGCTCGTCTCCGCGTATTCGCAGCCATCGCTGATTCGCCATGGTCTCAGTCTGTCCGTTTGTAGGGTTCATCCATCTACCCGGCACAATAAAGTTCAGGTGAAGGAGAGGCAGGAGGCACTGGTGTGACATAAGGAAGACTAGAAGGGAGGGAGGGGAGGGAGGAAGAGAAAGGGATAGGAGAGGGGAGGAGATGGGAGGGAGGGGGGGAAGGAGGAGGGGGAGGGAGGGAGGTCTTCACGGGTTTCTTCGAGCAAGGGCCCAGCTGAGCAGGCTTGGTGACTCACCGGGTGGTCCCGGGCTGGAAGCGAAGCTTGTCAAGCCACCTACGTCGACACTTGTCAAAGCTCTGGAAGTTTGTCCAAGGGCGTCAGAGTGACCTGTGGAGTCCAGCTGAAATTCTCAGCTCCTTTCCCTCCTTGGCTCCTCTTGACATCATCTTCATGAGCTTTATGGTCTGCTCGTCCTCCACGTGCTTCCCAGCTGGAATACGAACAAAGGCTGGAGATGACAGTGAGGGCGAGGAAGTAGGGGAGGAGGCAGCAAAGGAGGAGGAGGTGGGTTCAGGGAGCAGGAGGCTTCAAATTCAAAGGAGTGATTTGAGAGCACACAGGAAGACAGGAATACAAGCACAACAGAGGGAAGAGGTGCAAACAAGATGCTCTACAAACCTGCGTCCTCCTCCTCCTCCTCCCCCTCTGCATTGTCCTTGGGCACAGGCGATGTTTCGTCCTGCACCACCTCTTGGCCCTGGGTCGCATTCCCGTAGTCTTGCGGTCGGAGCAAAGAGTACAACTTGTCCTTGTGCGCTTGCATGATCGACACGAAACGATCTGACATCTGCAACGCCAATGACCAGAATGCCTCCTCCTCCTCCCCTCCCCTCCTAAACCCTCTCCTCCCTCCTCGTCCTCACCCTCCCCTCCTCTCCCCTCCCCTCCTCCCCTCCCCTCACTTGCTCTTCCGTCAACAGGACTTGTCCCCGTTCAGTCGGGCGTGCGTCGGGGGTCTTCACGTCGTCGCTCGAGTCAAGAGGCACGACGGTCCCATTGAGAAGTTGGCGGAGCCGCCTGCAGGAGGATGAGACAACTAACGACGAAAGACTCACTTCACGTGCGCTTGTTGACTATTGAGCCGTCCTCAAGCACAACTCGATCCTCTGCAAACAGATACGTTGTCAGCAAACCCGTTGGTAATCTCTCACTGCCATCGTCATCGTCTAGTTAATTGTTGCTTTGGAAGCCCTCCTCCTTCGCCATCCTCTTCTTCTTCCTCCTCCTCCTCCTCCTCCTCCTCCCCCCTCCCTCCTCATTATCATCATCATCACCGTCGAGGTCGAATGTCTGCGGCGGAGGCGTTTCGAGGTCGAAGAGGTCCATTCTCTCCCATCTTGACCCAAACCCTCGCTTTGGATCTCCGAGCATTTCCTGCCCCCCCTCTCCTGCCCCCTCCATCTCCATCCCTCCTCCTCTGTCCTTGGGCAGCCCAAATCGCCGATTCTCCGACCCGAGGTACCAGTGGTGGGGCAGTTTGAAATACTGCTCTGTTCGAGATGATGATGTATTCAACAGCCCGTCTGGTAAGATGTCCTGTGATAGCCGGAGTGATCAACATGTGCAACACTGAAATATCTCTCCATGGGAGGAGACGAGAAGGGTTCCTTGAGGTCTCAACAAGGCACAAGACACAAGAACAGAGAACAAGTGACGAGGGAAGTGAAGGGAGGCAGAGTCATTGAGAGGGTTATAACCTGGTAGGGGAACATCACTTTCAGGTGCTGCTCAAAATCCTCGTCTCTACTTCGGCGCTGTTCAGCCTTTCGATATTGGGCCTCGATGAACTCCCGCGTGTACGTGGCTCCTTGCATCATCTCTTTCTTCTTCCCCCTTGTCATGTCTCTCGTCGCCCTGACCGGCTTGTAGTATCGCTCTCTGATCGAAGAGTTGGCAGGATGGTCGAGGGGGAACGGCAGGCAGGTCTTCCTCCTCGAGCTCGGTACGCTGCCGCCCACTGGCCCCCATCACCATGACGTCAGTACCCCACGGAACGACGAGCAACCTCACCTCTGCCTACAAGCTCATCCATGGGAATTCGAGAAATGGGAAACAGCTCGACTTGATGAGTAATAGGAGGGCACTCCGGATCCGGCATGCAGGAGCCACCGGGGTATCTCACGTCGTTGATGGGTTGCTAACGAGTGTCATGCTCGCTATGTGCGATAGCTCTGCAGGTTTCACCTTGGGAACGGGAAAGGACGGCAAGCAGATTCCTTTCCTCAGCGCTACAGCCCCTCGTACAGCCCCTGCCCAGTTCTTGATGAACTCTTGATCGGCATTGAAGGAAACCTTTACGAGGGTCAGACAGAGTGAAAAGCTCCCTTGGTAAGAGGCGTACGGGTTTTGTGATGTCGAAATCTTCATAATGATGGAACCTGTATGCTCTTGTAGCTGCTTCTGCCCATGTGGCATTTTGGACCAACATGTCAAAGAGCCGTAATTCGCGCCTCTGCATTGTGTGTTGAGCAAGAAACTCAGGGTTATGTTTCACTACACCACCTGCTTCTCTTCCCGCTGATTCACAGCCTTTCTTCTCTGGCCAATGACAATCTTGTTGTCAACAACTTGAACATGGTTGTCGAAGTCGTCTGCTCGAAACTTAGCTTCCGCCATGCTCCTGCTCGCTGCGTCAAACATTTCCACACCAAGAACCAACATTGCACCTCTGCTTTTCATTGGGTCTTTTAGCTTGCTGGGATTTGCTGCTCGCAGCGACATCCGATCAATGGTGTTGGCATCAAGACACGTCTGCAACTCACCTTCGATCGTAAAACTTGTCGAAAATATCCTTGTCTGTCATCGTGACGAGCTCATCGAGCTTTCGCTTCAAGACCACTTCCGAGTCCTCTTGTTCATGCTCAGACAGGCTATCATGATCCAATTCCATGTCTTCCTCCTCAAGAGGCTTCTGCTCTTCCTGCTCGTCCTCACTGGGAGTTGTCTCCTGCTCGGAGGGGATGCTCTCTCGTGGAGGCATGCTCTCCTCCACGCTTTCGACATCATCCATTTTGTCCTCTGCTGACCTGAGCTGCTCAAACTCCGACATGTCGTCAGAGCCTCCGCTGATCCGAATCAACCTCTGATACTGTATGTACAGAACTCGTTGTCGGAGCAAAGGCAGGAACTTGTTGACGCATGCTTTCCTGCTCGCCAAATCGCCTCCTTGGACTGTTGTGGAGGGGATCGATGGTAGGAAGAAGCAGAGAGCTGCAAACAAGATGATCTCGATACGAGTGGTTCTAGGCATCACCCTGCCTCTCTTACATCAATGCATCGCCTTCCCCTCCCGTCCTGTCCACCTGTACAAGACGATTCCTTGGCTGCCTTCGTTGGTGCACTTCATGTCCCCCATCCATGGGGCTGTTTAGAGGAGAACTCATCGAACTTCATAGAGGGGCTGTCTTTTCCTCCATCCTCATCTGTCTCTGCGCGCTATCCCTCCATCTCCCTCCTCTCCTCCCCGTGTGAACCATCAAGGGCGCATCTTGACCCTCATACTGCACAACTTTCTTCCCAGCCTTTACTCAAAGTTAAGTTAAAAATCAGTACGAGGACTTTCTTCACTTGGGCCCAGTTCGGGCCGGGCCCGGATCGGACCGGCGGTACGAGCCCGGCCGGTTCCCGGACCACCAGGCCCCCGGGCGAGTCACCGAGGCTCAGGGCTCACGAGACCTTGCTTTACTTTAAGGTTTACTCAAAGTTAAGTTACTTTACTACTCACAGGTGACCGGCCCGGAGTGAGGAGTCCCCCCGGTACTTGCGCTGAGTAAAGTCGGGGGCCGGCCGGGCCTGAGCCTGTCGGAACCCGCCGGAGCCGGGGAGAGACTCCGCCCGCCTTGTTGCGCGAACGTTCCGACTGCCTTATGGCGGGATCTAGACTGAGAGCTGTAAAATTCATCTGGGGTGTAAGCCGGAGTCGAACCCCGGTGTCTCTATGGGATTTCGGAACAAGTCAGCGACACCACCCCTGAGGACACGGACTCAGAGGCCGAGAGGTTTACCCTTTACGTATGTGTGTGCGTTGAATTTTGTGTGAGGACCCCAGTGGGATTATGTAGTCTTTTCACTAGTCATATAGGGGTACTTACAATACATGGACTGTGCAACACCTGGACATCCAGATACAGTGGTAAACATAACATCACAGTTACAACATATTATAACAAGAAGTCGGACTCTAAAACACATTTACTTGGCTAAAAATATTTCTACATTCAAGTTACGGGCGAAGAGGGTGAACGCGAAGAAAATTGAAACGATAAGGCGTGTTTTGGTAGAAATACAGAGGATGAAGCGATTCAGCCCCGGAGGAAAACCTCTTATCCCAAGAGGTTATTCAACCAAGGGGGTGCGGAAGAATTTCTCCAGGAATCACCCAGTAGGGTGGGGTAAATTGACACTATCTTGTACGGGTGATTAAGAATATGATGGTTGTAGTTTGGGGTAGGGTAGTTGAAAAGAGAATCTCTATGGTATCCCTGAGGATTGGTTGGTCACATGGGCATATCCGTGTTTTAAATATGATTTACTTTTCAAAAATTGTTTTTGCATATAAAGTTCAGCCAGAGAAGGGTGGGTGGTAGATTCCACTGACCTTCCGTGGGTCAGAAGACCTGCAGGGTAAAGGGATCCTCGTTTTTGTTTATGATCAAATATATAAGATACACTGACTATGCTATATGGGGTTTCGGAATTCTTATACCCCTCACGATGTCCAGGGTGAGATAGACATACAAGGGGTGGGGGGGGAATGGGGAACAAAGAGCATATCACTGAACTTGCGGCGAGCGAGTGATACCGCAGTTGCTGTTCGAGGTCCAAGAGCAGGAGGAGGCTCAAGGCCACGATGGCGCAGGATGCGTACGATCAGCTCGGCATCGACAACATCTCCTCGGATGAAGACGAGCTTGAGTTCACGGCAGGCTCTTGGTTTGCTTCCTCCAACATCGCTGGCTCGAACGGAAAACACAAGCACTGTTCTGCTGAGGATGACTCTTGCCACAAAGTGCTCCCGAGCCAGGGACTTTGGATGTGCGAGGAGGAAAGGAAAATGATCTACGGTTGTCCGCCGAGGGAGAAGCAGTTGAAAGCTCTGATCCACTCGCTGTACCTTCTCGGAGACGAGAGTTCGAAGAAAGATCTGATCAGCGCGACCGGAGAGGCGCTCATTCTCTAGACTTCTTGCCTCATCGACCATGAATGACGAGTAGTTTTGTGATGCTTGTCCCGTAAAATATTTAATTTACATCGTCTTGTTTGATTTACATTATGAAGTTTTCGTTTTTTTCGCTGTGATTGGACATAGCCTCGGAATTGCACCATCCGTTCTCCAACATCCCGGTTGCAACCCAACATCGCAAACACCCTACACCAAGAAGTTTGTTTCCACTGCAAGCCTTGTCTGCACCAGACTTTCCCAAAACAACATTGTGCTCTGGGCGCACATGAGATGTCACGAGGAGGGAGGACGTTCACTCTCTTACCTTGAGCCTATGAAGAAGAAGAGTCTCTTGCACAGTCAACGTCTGCATGCCTCTCTTGTGCTGCATGTCATGTGTGAGCTCCTCCAGTAGAACAATTGCAGGAGTTGGGAAACAGACCTGACTCAAAAGGTCCAGGATGGAGAATAAGGCTCCGGCCTTCATCATCGCCTGCCTACCTAACATGGCAAAATCTTCAGGCACCAGTGGTAACCTCATACATGTCACAACGACCCCGTTACCTTTTCTGGTCAACAGCATCGTTTCTAAGATTCTCAGAATATGTATTCTAGACAAGAATGGTTCATCCCTGTTGTTATTGTTGATCCAAACCGAAACCTGGCAAGGTGTCGTCAGATGGTATCACGGTCGCAGCATCAAGTTCAACTTGGAATGGATTGGCGAAGCTCAACAGAATTGAGGCGTCTAACCGTGAAATTTGCTCAAGAGCTGCTCTTGTCTTGATCAAGTCACTCTGACAGATTGTGTAGATGATCTCCACGATGAATCTCATTGTGATTGTGAGCCCAGAGCCCAGTCATTTCATGCAGCACCAACTCACCTGATGCACAGCCACTCATTCTGCCTCCGAAGACACGTCGTCATGATATCCAGCACACTCTAAGAGCGCGTCAATCTGTACAATGATGATCTGACTTGTAACGCGCTCACCAAGTCAATCAACGCTTTGGTCGATTTGCTGGTCATGGTGAAAAGTCCGAGTAGCCGCACACTGACGTAGCTCAACTGGCAGCATGTGAATGCAAGTAGAATCCGTGCAGTCATGGAGATACAGCATGTTGGATCTGACAGAGTTCGAGCAATGGCTGTAGGAAGTCTTGCTCCGCTATTTGGTCAAGGCGGTCCTGTTAGATCTTCAATTGAGGTGGACCAAGAGGTGGGAAGTGGAAATCACCTGGAAGTCGTTGAAATGCTTTAGTCCGCAGAGATCGAAATGAATCTTCACTGTAAAAGACAATTTCTCGGCTGTAGACAGATCGTTGTTCTCTAGAACTGCAGCAGAACGGTCGAGAAATAGAATCAGGTGACAACGAAGCATCTCCGTACAAAACCGACCCGTTCCAAGTTGCTTTGCAGTCATGCACCGTATCTTCCCAGCAGCAAACTTGCTGAAATGTGGGAGCGTATCAAAATCTGCCCTGGTGAGGTTGGCAAAGGGTAAGATCCTTGAGATGCTTCCATCTCCTGTTGATCCATCCATCAGGTCAACACTGAGCAAGGAGGCTGCGGACATACTCGCTCTGCTCCTTGGAGGGAAGAAATCCCTTCTCTTGGGCGTGTTTTCAGAATCAATGCTCGCAGAGCTCGCTGTTGAGATACGATCATACATGGGAAGGCTCTAAAAGTGACAACCTCTTCTCATCACCGCTCAACTCCTATCACAGCTTGAGCAGCAGGTTCTTCACGGCATATCCTGGCAGTCACTCAGGAGAAGAGGCCTTCGAGATCAGGTCTATTGGTTGCTTGAAAAAGTAGAGAGTACTTGTGATATCAGCAAATCGTCACATCCTGTCTATGTGATGTCTCAGCTGCCTCCCTCCTTCACTTGTCTTTTAAATTAAATTTCTGACACAGCAATCGTGTCTGCTCAGCTGAAAGAAAAGATACAATAAAACGATGTAAGTTGATCCAACACATCTGATCGTTTCATCTACCTCCAACACCTCACACAGCCTCTCCCCCTCGCCCTCCCCTCCATCTCTCTTCTACTCCTGTCGGAACTCGCTCCTACCGTTGTTTGGCCCACCCCCACCCCACAAACTCTGTTGTGACCCCCTCTTCGAACTGTAAGTACCCCACAACAATACAGTCACTACCCACCTCCGATCCATCACCCTACCCCGCATGTGCACTTTGGGAGAGTCCCCGTAGCTCGTCGGTCGGTCAAATGGGACATGGAGGGAGGGAGGGAGGGGAGGGGAGAGGAGAGGAGCAGGCGGATGAGGTTGAAGAAGGAAAGTTGCAAAGACATGAAAGCAGAGCTTGCTTGACGGGTTATGCAGAACATGATAGCAGTTTCACATCATAAGATTTACAGAATTCCACTCAAACTTCAATGTGCCATCTTCGTACTTTTTTGCTGTAAAGGCTCTTGGGGAACGGGGCAGGAAACGGATAGACACCGGTAATGCACATTAGCAGTCTTTGCAAGAAAAACCAAAATCATAACTGTTAAAGCTCCGCTGTGTTGCAAATGACTGTAACTATCGACCATATCAACCGCCTGTATCGCATCAGATTGTACGGAAACCATGAACAACTTTTTCATGGACTCTCTGAAATTTTTGAGGTCCTCAAAGCTAACAGATGCCGCATCGAATTGATCCTGGAAGCAATGCTGTACTGCACTGTTCAAGAGTGTATGGGTTGCAATGCTTCAAAAGATCACAGCATGTTGGTGCAATGCAGGGAGCTTTCAAGTGCGATTCTGGCATTCATGACCGTCCGAGGTGATGAGTCGTTCCTTGCAGTCGTCAGAAACCTTCCTAACACCTTCGAGATGTTTTTTGCGTCATCTGGTAAGTCGTGATGGTGATAGGAAGAAACTCGATTCTTCCAGCAGTGACTATTATACCAAGGTGAGTGCTCTGTACAAACGAGGGTATTTGTGGGCAACACCCTGCGGCTTCTGATGAGGAGAGGAGATCACAAGGCTGCGATGAGACTGGCACACGCTGCAAACTTTGACGTCATCATGCGAGACAGCCTGGACAGCTTTGTGAGGGAAGAAAAACAAATCTGGGGCTCGCTGCTAGCTGACGTCATACTGCACTGCGGTGATTGTGTGCGAGCTGACAACAGACGTGCTGATCCTGCCCTGACAGAATCAAACGCCGCATGGAAACTTGATTGCTCCATCTCCTTCATTCTGCGGAGATGCCAAGGATGGCAGTCCTCCTTCGATCCCGCTGAGCATCTCGTGCTGCTGTGGTGCATCAGCAGGCTGGCAAGGGCAGACGGAGGGAGAGAACGTCTCCTTCAAGGCAAGGTGCAGAGCATCTTGTGGGAGGTGTATCGGAAGGGAACATACATCAGCAGACATGAGGTTTGAAACGGAATGCGTCGTCTGTTATGACGGGGTTGCAGGAGCGCAACGATGACGAGTCCGTGCGGGCTACTCAAAGCTTGCTGGCATTGGCGCTGCTCCGTCTCACCGACGGGCGACTGTCCTTGAGCATGGTTTCATACGTCCTCTCGTCCCTCCTGCTGGAGTGCGTCGAATCGAACAAGCTCTCCGCCTCCTTCGGGCTCGTGGAAGTTCATTTGTGGGAGGTGTTGGACTGCTTGCACCGATGTTGCTTGCAGCAGGCAGACTTGAACGCGGCTGGGGTGGATGAGATAGCGAAGCTGTTGTTCCTCAGGCTCCCTGAAAGATTCCGAGAGATCCTGGAGGTGGAGGAGCGAGGAGACGACCTCCTCCATGTCCACAACGTCATGCAGAGATGGAGCGATGCGCTGGTCTGCGGGCGGGCGACTATGCGATGGTTCCTGCAGAAGGGCAAGTGTGACCTGCCGATCGGTAGGTCGACCTGGTTGAAGTGACTGGGGCTGAGCTGTGCTGGCAGGAAGCGAATCGGCGATGAGGAAGATTGAAAGCTGTGCTGCCGTGTTGGAGGGAAAGGAGAAGGAGGTGGAGGAGCTCATTGGCGAGTACGTCAAGGTAGTGCAGGGGGAGCTTGAGTCCACTGCGCTGTTGGAGGGATCGAGGAGGCCTGAAGAGCATGACAAGGGGACGAGCCCGGAACGAGAGCGAGCGATGATGCAGCTCCTTGAGGATAGGATCGAGAGCGCGTAGGGAGGGGGGGGCGGGGGGGGGCTGGACGTGTAAGACCAGCAAGTCGATCAAGAACAGCCTTGCAACCTCATGAATCGCCCACAGCCTTGAGCGACGCTCTGTCGGACGTCCCTCACTTGGTCTGCTGCAGGTGGATCGTCAGCTGGGATGCCTGGAAGATCCGCTGCTACCTCCTCAGCAGCTCTCCCCTAATCCCTATGCGGCCCCACCCACAAACTCGATCCTCCTAGCATGTCCTTTTGGTCTTAGAGCCGTAATAGAAAAATCACAGGGGGTGGGGGTCAGGGAGTCGAAGGGGAAAAGGGGGAGGGATTCCGGGGGGGAGGAGGATGGCAACGAGGGTGAGATAGGCGAGGAGGACAGGAGGACATGGGGCACAAGTGCGGGTCAGGAGCACGAGCATGCGAGGTAACAGATGACCTGCCGCTCCTCTTCCCCCTGCTCCTGCTCCGCTCCTCCCCCTGCCCCTGCCGCTCCTCCTGCACCTGCCCCTGCTCCTCCCCCTCCCCCTCCTCCTGCTCCTGCTCCTGCTCCTCCTGCTCCTCCCCGCATAGGGCTCAAGGCATGAGGAAGGTGTGGGAGCTTTGGACCACAGCCATTCTCAACTCCTTGTCCAACTTTCTCGTCCTTCCCGCCATCAGGATAGCGCATCGTCAGGTACCCGCCAGATCCTCTCAGTCTTCTTCCTCTTCAGCTCCCTTGAGCAATCCTGTTTCGCAGGGCCTCCGCTTCGAGACGGTACCATGGAATTCCGTGTAGTGAGGGAGCAGGCGGATGCGTCTGACACTTCCATGCTATGTGCTGGTAGATGTTTGCGATCTTCGGCCTCATCTCTTCCAGCCTGTAATTTCTCTCCTGCACCTGCTCTCCTTTTACCGTCCTTGCAGCTATCACTTCTGCGAACCTCTGGGTATCAGAGTCCTTAACATGAACGACGGGTGCCTTGTGCCATGGCAGCTCAACCTTTGTGATGGACCCTCCTGCAGGCAGTGGCACCGGCTGGACAACGTGGCGGCCATCATGTGCTTCGTCAACCTCTTCGTCTACTTGTCAGATTTCCGGTCGGAGATTTCCGTTTCCTGCCTTGTGCGTGCATGCTTCTCGTAGTGACAGGCAGGCAGGGAGGAATGGCACGGCGAGTACCTCAAGTACTTCATGCTGGGGCTCACACTGATTTTGCAAGTGAGCTGTGCACCTGTTCCCTTCCTCCTCCTCCTCCTCCTCCTCCTCCTCCTCCTCCTCCTCCTCCTCCTCCTCCTCCTCCTCCTCCTCCTCCTCCACTTGATCCTCCTCCTCCTCCTCCTCCACTTGATCCTCCTCCTCCTCCTCCTCCCCTTGATCCTCCTCCTCCTCCTCCTCCTCTTGATCCTCCTCCTCCTCTTGATCCTCCTCCTCCTCCTCCTCCTCCTCCTCCTCTTGATCCTCCTCCTCTTAGTCCTCCTCCTCCTCTTAGTCCTCCTCCTCCTCCTCCTCCTGGTCGTCATGGCATGCTCAGGAGAGCGGTCCTTGGGAGCTCAAGAACACTCTGGTGCCGATCCTAATCGCCGCATGCTTTCCATTCCTGAGGTACATCCTGGCACGGAAGAAACCAGACTATGATTGGAGGTGCGAGTTGAGAGCGGGCGGGCGTGTGTGGCGTTGTGACCTGCGGCGAGCAGGAACTTCTACCTAGGATGGGGCCTGATGGGGGTTGCGGTGAGAGGAGGGAGGTAGGGGGATGCGGATGCTGACTAAGACTGCAGTTTGTCTTCTTCGTCAACGGGTAACTCCGACGGGCCTCGGCTTACCCTCCCTCCCTGATGCACTTCACTTAGGTTGGATGACGAGCATGACTACCTGCGATGTTACCACACGGGATGGCATGTGCGTCGATCGATCTTTCCTCTCCCCTTTTCCTCGCCCCCCCTCCCCCTTCCTCTCTCACTCTTCCCCTCCCCTCCCCCTCTCCCCCCCTCTCCCTCCCCCGTCCCCTCCCCTATCAGATCCATGTGACTGGCTGCTAGGTGATGGTATCAGCCTCGTCCTACAGCCTGTGGCAGATTGTCCTGAGCCATCGATACAAACTTCACCTCACGTGAAGCTCTGCAACGAGACCTGCCCGGACTCTGCCCTTCGCGTCAGCTCTCACCTGTCCATGGCGCAATTTGCTATCCATTCTGTTACCGTCGTGCTGTGGCAGCCGATGCAACTAGTCCCACAAGAACATTGAGCTGTACAGGCACGCAAGATATGCGCATGCGAATAACAACTGTATATTCTTACAACAAACATCGGCTCGCATCTGCTTCTCCCCTCCCACGCTTGCCCGACGTCTTCGCGCGGCCTTGATTTCTACCTCTGCCCCCCCAGCTCCAGCCACTCGTAGATGTCGCCCGACGCAACCCCCAAAGAGATGCCCACGTCATCTATGGGGCCCTCGGCCGTGCTGACGAGGCTGACGAGCTTATCGAAGATGTCCGCAAACAAGAACATCTTGGCCGGCAGCGACGTGGCATCAACTCCTCCCGCCCTCTTCGAACGCGAGCGAAGAGGTTCGATCCCGGAGGATGCGAACAAAACGTCGAGCTGCTCCTCGCTCGGCTTCGAGCACTCTCCATCCTGTAGGCCGAAGATGCTCTCGAATTCTGCTGTGTTGAGATTGAAGAACAAGGCGTTGATCGACGGGATTTCCACCCCTTCCGAGTAGAGGACGTTGAACTCTATGGAGAACGGCATCTTCCCTGATCCGATCTCAAAGCTCGCTGTCACGCTCCTTATCGTTTGATTGTAATCTGGGTTGGAGAACTGCTCCTGATTGCTCTCCACCAGCGTGATGGCTATGTCTCCTCCCTCTGTCTCGACGTTGCCGCTCTGGGACAAGAGGGAGACCTCGTCGGTGCCGTCGATGTCGATCACATCCTCCAAGGGCATCTCATCCTGGTCTAGCAGATGACTGCTATGATTCTCCATCCTAAGTTTCAGCGCTCGCTGAAGATCCTCGATCCTCGCGGATATCCCCTCGAGCTCCCCCGTGTCCGCCGCGTGAATACATTCCAGTGCCTTGTTGTACCAGTCCATCCTGTTGCCCAGAGCAGGGGGCTTTCCTGCAGACTGTTGGCCTTTGCTTTTCCTCTTGGTTGTAGTCTTGCTGTGTCCTCTCTGAGCAGAGCCGCTCTCCTCCTCTTCCCTCGCTCCCAGCTCGTCCTCTCTCCGCCTCTTCGTCTCCGCCATAGAAATCCTTCCCCCTTATGCCCCTCATCCCCCTCATGCCCCTCATTCCCGTCATCAGCTGTTCCGGCGACTCCGGCGATCGCCAGCCTTGCCGCAGTCACTGAGTGCCGGCCACGGTCCGAGTGTTCCGATGACTCAGTGAGTTGAGCGGCCGGGACCATTCGTTCAGCGAGGATCAGCTGACGGAATACAAGTTTGTTAGACTTGTACTAGTCCAAAGTCACGCAGATATCACATCGACCTTAGTTGTAACAAGACAGTTTTGCTCAAGACCGAGTTTAATGCACACGAAACCAGAATTGAGGAGCACATGAGAGATAGACTGTATGCTAGGATGTGAAACCCAAGCATCCAGACATGAGAGGACCTTAGCAAGACGGCTAGGAAAGCCCCCTCTTCGTCCACACACGCTACATTGGCCGCCTCGCGAACACGTAAGTCGTATTGGTTTACAGGAGAGTTTTTGTTAACTCGGCGCTATCTGACTGGCACGGCTGGCATACGTTCCATCATCAGCCGAAGACGATTCGATCGGAGCCCTACGGTATTCAAGCTTGTACAGCTTGGGGCGGTGAAGACAAGACTCTTGAAAGGAGATCGGAGGCCCGCCTTTCCCGGACGGTGCCTCCAGGCCCGGCCGCTGAAACTTGGAAGTAGAGTCGAGGAGAAGCAAGTCCAAGAATCGAGCAGAGACAGGAGGAGCCTACCGTGATATATCAGTTCTTGCCCTTCCGGCTCATTTTCTCTTGCTTTCCACATTTTTTTGCTGTCATACATCTAGCTGAACTTTCTCTCTCTGCCTACATTTCTAGCTCGATCTCATCTCATGCAACAAGACTGAGTCTTCCCATTTCTCCTCTCCCAGTCGACCATGATAGAAATATCGCTGCAAAAGAAAAGCTCAATGTGGGGAAGTCTTCAGCACTGAAATGAAAGACTCGAAGCAGATGGTTGGATCTTGCAACCAGCTTCGAGTCTGCTCAGTCTAGTCATTGTTAGCTTGGGGGACGAAGTCAAGTTAAGCAGATCTCGAGTAGTTGTGGGAGTCCCCCCCCCCCCCCAAAAAAAAGAAGAATGGATGAACAAGTATGCGGATGAGAAACAAGAGGATCTCGACTCGCAAACAACCCCAGGAGATGATGCGAGAAGATAAGACACAAGAGCTTATCTCTCGTGATATCAAGTGTGAATAGTGATGACAAGGCCGCCAGAGCCTAAAACAGAATGACGTTTACTCGAAATCAATCTGTGAGAGAGACACTGCATGTCCTCGTTCCATACAAGACTCATCTTAGCTAGAACTGACAGAGTGCAGCTCGCTTTCAGGAGCGACGGTTTGTGGAGGCGGTGGCACAACGAACCCTCCTTCGCACGTGACCGTACCAGTCTCAGCATTTGAATGGCAGGTGAGCAAGACGTCTGGAATCGTCTCTGTCAAGGAGGAGAAGCGAAGGGCCTGAGCTTGACGCAAATCGGAGAAGGCACGAATGTCAGCGAACATCTAAGGCAAAGAGTCATTCCGAGCTTAAGGTACAAAACACGGCATGATCAGTATTTGCTCTGTCACTATGCAAAGCTTCAAGTCACCTTCCACTCCTCACTCAAGAGAGTCTTCAAACAGCCTCTTCTGGACTCTAACACAAGCCTTGTCTACTCCGTCTTCATCGTTGATGCGATCGGATCTGGCCTGGGCCTCTCATGCTCTACCCTGATCCTTGCATACCATCCTGATTCCTTTGCTCGCCACCCTTCCCGATCCGCTCCTCTCCCCGTGTATATATATTGGAGCGGACCACCCCACCACAAGTACGAACAGCACTACTGAAGTACCCCACCATGCTCTCGACAAGGGTTTGACTGGGAACGGACGGGGCTCAAGAGACATCTCATACTACCCCCACCTCCCTCTCAAAGTTAATCATGCATCGGGGGAGCCATCATAAGTACCCACCTGGACCCGGTGTGGTACTACCCCCTATCACCGTTGACAGCAGGCTAGCAGTCACCCCCAGTGAGGTGGGTGGGGTGGAGTAGCGGCTGCAAGAGACAGTGACTACGTAGTGATACCTCGGAGAAATAGTTAACTTTGAGAGAGAGGTGGGGGTACTCTTGAGCCCCGTCCGTCCCCTGTCAAACCCTGGTCGAGACCACCGTGGGGTCACCACCCGGTAGTACTCGAACTTGCCTGCACCCGGCCGGGTCACTCCCGGAACTTTACTCAAAGTTAAGTTAAAAATCAGTACGAGGACAATCAGGAGAGTACTTTCAGTAGGTGTTACTTTTACTCAAAGTTAAGTTAAACATCACATACTAGTTAACTTTGAGTAAAGGCCTCCTTGACCACTGGCTGTCCGATCGGTCACGACGGTTGGAGATCGCTGAGGGGCCCGACGGACCGGGAGTGGCCGTCACCTCTCGGACGCCCGCCTCAGGGCCTCCGAGTCACGAGTGGGCCCGCCGGCCCGACGGACGGAGTCCGAGCGGCTGGACAGTCGGTCCGACGGACTCCGAGTCGGATCGAGTTCCGAGCGAGCTCGCCCCAGAGCCTGCCCCAGAGCCTGCCCCAGACTCCTGCCCCAGCCTCCCCATCAAAAGTTTGACCGGGTCACATGTCGGGGCGATGCTTGGCAAGCTCCTGCTGTTGATGCCTCCGCGCTCAAGAGCTGCTGAGCGCAGATGACGCCTGGAACGCTCGTCTGTCATACTTGGAGGAGCCCTGCTGTACTTTGTGAGCCCATCGGGATGCAGTGACGATGATGAGGAAGGCACAACCTGTGGAGGACAAGCGTCAGCAGGCACGGGAGACCATGGAGGATGATAGAGAAGAGCTCTCGAGAATGAAGGCAGAGAAGGAGACCTTTCGTGCTGCCATGGCGCTCGAGGGAAGAGAGGTCGTTCGAAGCAGAGAAGAGCTGGTGAGGATGAAGAGAGCGATGGAAGAGCTGCAAGTAAGCATGGAGATCGAGAATCGGAAGCGAAGAGAGGTCGAGGAGAAGCAGAGAATCGAGCAGAGGCAGAAGGAGCTAGCGCAGGAGAGGCTGAAGGAGGCGATAGCAGAGGTCGCGAGACTAAAGGACGCCGTGAACGCGAGGGAGCTGGAGGTTGTCAACACGACGAAAAGGATGCTGGACGTGGAGCAAGACAGGGAGTACATGAGCAGAGAGCTGCAGGCCATGAGGTACATCCTTGAAGCCAACAAGAAGGGGATGGGGGAGAGGGAGCTGCAGCTGCAGGAGTGTCGGGAACAGGTCCAACTGCTGGTGGAAGAGAAGAGAAGGCTACAAGACGAGCAGGCTGCTCTGCAGGTGTCATGTCCTTGTGTTGGCTGATGGGTGCTTGCTGACCACAGGACTCCAGGTTCGGCTGGACTGCTCGAGGAGGATCGCGGACGAGCAGGACAATCACTTCCTGCAGACGGAGAAGGCGCAGCGGAGGATGAGAGAGGTGGAGGAGAAGGCGGCAGAGATCTTCACAGCCCTTACAAGGGCGAACATCCGCGTTGAAGAGCTTGAAGGAGAAATGGGGGAAGCTGAGAAAACGATAGCTGAGCTAAGACTGGACGTGGAGAGGCGCGATGAGATCATAGAACAGTTCTCGTCGAACATCCTCCCTTCTCCCCGAACGCCTCTGATCACCGATGGCATGCAATTGGACGGCCGGAGAGAGGAGAAGGAGAGGGAGGTGGAAAAGGAGATGTCGAAATTGAGGGAGGAGAAACATTTCTTGATGTTGGAGAACGATGAGATCAAAGCTTACAAGCAGGCTCTCGAAGAGAAGGTGATGTGTAGTTGTACTGCTGCACGCTGCGTGAATGACGTCGCCGATCGTGATGGTAGCGATTGAAAGGGGTGTGGTGACGATATGAGAAATGGTGTGATGATGATGATGATGACGACGACGACGACGATGACGATGACGATGACGATGACGATGACGATGATGATGATGATGACGACAACGATGACGACAACGATGATGATGACGATGACGACGATGATGATCAAAGTGTTATTTTGATTGATTTCACCATCAGGTGAATCGTCTGCTGATGGTGCACGAAGAGCTCAAGTCCAACCTTGACGCAGAAATGAGGGTAGAGCACTTCAAGTGAAGCAGACGAGATGTGGACTCAGCTTGTTGGACAGGAGAAGAATGGTTACAAAGACATGATCGATGATCTGAAGATCAAATTGTCTTCAGAGAAGGACCGGGTAATGCACATGCTTCAAGATTCAAACCTGATTGTTCTGCGTTTTGAAACTGACGTGTTTTCTTCAGGCGTACCAGGAAGCAGAGGAAGTGTTTCGGGTAGGTAGCGGAGGCCATGAACGAAGTCTGACATGAAGGTGTCGAAGGACGACAGAGGGGCGCTGGAGCTGTCTGTAGCAAAGCTAGAGTCGAACTTGGTTGTCATCGCTCGCTACACATCGAGCTGGTTTCTGATTGCTGTTTTCACTTGTAGAGCACAACATACAACGAGCTTCAGCTGTGTAAGGGAGATCTGATCATGAAGCAAGAGGCCTGGGGGAAGCAGAAGTCGATCTTCGAACAAGAGATCTCGCGCCTTCAGAGGCTGCTCACGCTGAAACAGGTCCATCTGATATTGTGTTGGAATGTGATGCCGGGAGGAGAAGGAGACAAGTCGTTGTGTTGTTCGCGTGTTGTCGCTCTTGGGCATGTTCTTGACAGGACACGTCAGGTGAGTGACACGATCGCCATTGCACAAGATTACAGGGAGACACACAATTTGACAAGAACGGAAGTCATCAACGAAGACCTTGAAGCAGAGATTGTCTCCTCCTTGACCTCACTACATATCTGTGTTGATTTCCTTGCAAACAGGCCAAGGCGCAAGAGCTGGAAAGGTACAACATGGAGACTGCGAATGGATTTGCTCGAGGAGAGACTAGAAAGGAGACGAAGGAGGTGAAGTCCGGAAATGCCGCATCACAGCAGGTCAAGGAAGGGGGCCAGCGAATGGTGAATTTCCTCCTCCCTCTCCTCCCTCTCCTCCCTCTCCTCCCTCCTCCTCCTCCTCCTCATCATCATCATCCTCGTCCTCCTCCTCCTCCTCCTCATCATCATCATCCTCGTCCTCGTCCTCCTCCTCCTACCTCCCTTCCCTCCATCATTGCTTGCTCCCCCCCTCCCTTTGCTGTTTCTCGACTCCCCTCGGCCATGGACGGGGCTGCTGCCTCTGACGACTTGGCTGCCTCAGCCGGCGGAGCAGGAGATGAGGGAAGACGCAAAGCAGCTCTGCATCGATCAGCTTGTTCGCAAGCTCGCAGACTCAGAGA
This sequence comes from Guillardia theta CCMP2712, assembly GCF_000315625.1. NCBI lineage: Eukaryota > Cryptophyceae > Pyrenomonadales > Geminigeraceae > Guillardia > Guillardia theta. Next base: position 19,746 of record NW_005434424.1, read on the forward strand.
GCAGGTGCAGGAGACTTGAAAAGCATCTAGAGATCTCTACCAGGTCTGCCTTGTTCTCCTTCACTTGTTCCTGCGGGTTGAAATGGTTTCTCCCTGCTGCTTTTCTCGACTTCCCAAATTCTCTTTGACGCCTCCTGTTTCCAAGGGAGAGCAAGGCAGAGTTGTACAACCTTGTCACTGAACTGAGAGCTCAGAGAGTATTTTGTGCAAGTCAAGTTTGGCTGGAGACTTATCGATTGCAATGTTTTAGGATCTTTGTAGAAGACAACAAGCTGAGCTTGAGTCCTCTCTGGCGAAAGAGGTAGATGATGATGATGATGATGATGATGATGATGATGATGATGATGATGATGATGATGATGATGATGATGATGATGATGATGATGATGATGATGATGATGATGATGATGATGATGATGATGATGATGATGATGAGTGGTGTTCTGATACCTTTGAGAATTGACAGTGACACCTATCTGCAGGAAGTCCACCTTGAGAAGCAAGCAGCGTTAGAGGTTCGCAAGAGATTTGCAGTCTGACTCTCATCCTGACGCTGAAGTCTTCTTCGCCCTTCCAGTTTGTTCTGCGGGAAGTAACAACTCAGGTACTCTTCTTTCACATGTGGTAGTGCAAACAGAGTTGCATCTTTCCCTGCTTGATCGCCGTCCTGATGCTCCTGTTGCACACGTTACCTTTCAGTTCAACGGAGCCATGTGGGCCAAGGACGCGAAGCCCCAGCACGTGAGTCACTCGCCATGATGGGGCAGACAGGAGATGACTCCTCCTCCTCTCCTTCAGATCCTCAACCTCCTCACGGAGAAGCGAGACTTGCAGCAGCAGCTCAGGGCTGCAGGTGCCTCCTCCCTCCTCCCTCTCTCCCTCCTCCTCCCTCCTCCTCCCTCCTCCCTCTCTCCCTCCTCCTCCCTCCTCGTCTACCTCTCCCCTTCTCCCTCCTGCATGCTCTCTACCCCACTCCCTCCTCCCCTCTCTTTCCTCCTTTCCTTCCTCCCTCGTCCCCTCGTGACGCAGCATCGTGAGCCTGTTGGTGCAGACGACCAGCATCGGCAACTCAAGCAGATCGTCAAGTACAACAAGTTTGCTCTCTTGGCTCTGGTAAGCACCTTGGAGCGGGAACGAGCCTCTTGATATCTTACTCACCCGCTCTTCATCGTTCTTACCTTCTCTCATCTCCTTCCTCCCCATCTTTTTCTCTATCGTAACGCCCTCGGACGCCGCCTGACGTTCCCCCAGCGCTACCTGCTGTGGAAGAGGACCAAGGAATTTGAGGAGCAGCAACAAGAAACTGCCTTGAGACTTCGAGTCGTAAGTCGAAAACTCAACCAACACATTTGACTGTCTCCTCACACTCAGTCCGTCCAGTTGCAACAAGAAAACAACGACAACAAGACTGAGGTACAGCCCTGGACCTGATCGCCATCTCATGACAAACCTCGTCTGCAAGCTCTCCAGGAGAGAAGATGTCACGAACAGGTTCGAAGATCTCATCGCCAAGTTCGACTCGGCCCGAGAGACCATGGAGCGAAGACTGAAGCCTGTCGACCCATCGCGTCTTCCTCCTCCTCTTAGCCTCTGACTGAGCTGCAGTGGTCAGGACTCGCTGTCGACTGCTCGTCACAGACGGAGGAGACGCCCATTGCTGCTGAATCTTTGTCGGTGCTGAGGTAGACCCTTGCTTCACCTCCGACACGTCAGCACGTGTGACTGGTCGAGCTAGGGATCAGCTGGATCGGGCGGAGGCAGCCAACCTTGACTTGCAGCGGGAGAGCGAGTCACGTGCCGAGCGCTGCGATCAGCTGGAGAGAGGTTCCTTAGCAACAGCAAGTCGTGATGGGTGAAGATTGATGGGTGGACCTGTAGATCTTCAAGCTCTTCGTCAGAGATATGCTGCCTTGCAAGCTCTGTACGAGAAGTCGTTTCTTGAAAAGGACAAGATACAAGCCGGTCCCGTGCGGGAGGGATCGCAAGGCGATGGTTGGCTCTCCTCTCGTGGGATGGTGAATGAGAGCATGTGTTTGGTAGACGTGGAACAAGTTGCGATCAGCTCGCAGAGTGCGGTATCCTATCGATGACAGCTCCTGATCCCTCAGCCTGTGACTGGTGCAGGACGCCCAAGTGAACATAAGGAGGCTGGAGGAGCAGTACGTGAAGATCGAAAACGAGCTGAGAAACGTCAGGCCATGTCAGGGCACCTGACAGCTGGAACGCTGACGCCGACGTTGTCCAAAGGTGTATGAAGAGAAGAACAACTACATGAGGAAATTCCAACTCCTCACAATCGACATCGAGCATGTCCGCACTCGCACTCTTGATCGCACGGCCGCGCCATGCTGACGGCGCCGTCAGGTGAGAAGGGTGGCAGACGAGACGAGGAGGAATCACGACGACACGTCACACGTAACAAGATGGAGGAGGAGGAGGGCAGGGGAGGAGAGATTCATCCTGTTGCTTCCAGATGCTGGACGAAGTGAGGATGGAGAACCGAAGGCTCTTCCAGGAGCTCAACGATCAGAAGGTGAGAGTATCAGAGTTCTCTCCTCCTCCACCACCACCACCACGACCACCACCACCACCACCTCGTCCTCCTCCTCCTCCTCCTCCTTCTCCTCCTCCTCATCATCATCATCATCATCATCATCATCATCATCATCATCATCATCATCATCATCATCATCATCATCATCATCATCATCATCATCATCCTGGCTCCTCTTCCTTTCTTTCTCCTCGTCCTCCTCGTCCTCCTCATTATCCTCCCTCCTCCTCGTCCTCCTCCTCACGATACAGAATTGACAGCTCGACAACGGGGACTTGGAAAGGGAGATCAACCGGTTGAAGGGCGTCATCGACGAGTACAAGGCAGAGTCAACCATGTGAGCTGAGACACTGACGGCTGACGGGTTCGCAGATGACCCAGGAGAACTTGAATCAAGCTCTGCATGACTCACAGGACAGGTCCGTTCCTCTCCATCCTCTTCTCGATTCTCCTTCATCCTCCTCCACCTTCCTCCCCACCATAGTCCTCTCAACTTTCCTCCATAGTCCTTCCTCCTCTTGCTCTTTCCTTGCTACTCCCATCCCCTCCTTCCCCCCTCTCAGTCCTCTCTCCTTCCCCCTCCTCGCCCCTCACATTCCGAGTCAGGATCGTGTTCCTCCAAGAGCGGCAGAAGAGGATCCGCAACGCGATGCATGTGAGGGAAGTCGGCCTCAACTCGACGATGCTGACTGGATTTGCGTGCAGGAGACGTTCACAGGACAGACCAAGGTCCTTCACAACCATCCTCCTCCCTTCTTCTCATCCTTCCTCCTCCCCTCTCAGGTTCTTGAGGATCTTACAGCCGTGCGGGAGCGATTCAAGGAGGACATGGAGGTTGGGACGCCTTGCCTGCTGTTCTAACAAGCGCATGACGAGTCTTAGGACACCAAGAAGGTGGACCTGCAAACAGAGCTGGCAGCAGCGTTCAACAAGGGGTAACGCGATCCTACTTTCCCTTACTCGCATCCTTCCTCCTCCGTTCCTCCTCGTCCTTTTCCTTTCTTTGTTCTCCCTTCTCCTCTTCCTCCTCGTCCTCCCTTCTCCTCCGCCCCTATCCCCCCCCCCCCTCTTCCTCCTCCTCCTCCTCCTCCTCCTCCTCCTCCCTTCCTTCCCCTCCTTCTGCCCCGTCCCTCATCTGCCTCCATTCGTTTCCTCTCTCCTCTCTTCATCTCCCCTCCTAGCTCTCCCTCATGACTTGTATCATTCGCAACAGCAAGACTCGTGACGCTGGCGAGGAGGTCGGGCTCAGCCTCAAGAACAAGTACAAGGTGCTCAACGCCGGGTTGCAGCGAGAAATCAGGACGGTACATCTCCATCACCTCTCGTTGCCCGCCTGCCCCCCTTGTCCTCCTTGTCCTCCTTGTCCTCCTCCTTGACTTTCATTCCCTCGAGTCCTCCCCCTTGACTTCCTTTCCCTCTCCTCCTTTTTGTCTTCCTCCTCCTCCTCCCTGCCCCCTCCCTCCCCCACAACTTTCACGCACCTTCTTCTGCTCCTCACTGGTTCCCTAGCTGTGGATTGAGAAGCTCCGCTCTTATCGCCATGACGTCGGAGAAGCATGGTTAGTAGCGCCGCGCTCGCATTCTTGAGCTGAGCCAGTAAGACAGCAGGGTCATGCAATCTTCGTCGAAATTGTTGAAGAACGTCGTCATGAGCATCGTTTGATCAAGTCCTTCATCACACCTGCTCCGACTCCTGTCAGCTCAGCTACTAGTAGTTCTCTGCGGCGGTTGAGAGTAGAATCCATTGCTAGCCATAGGTGGAAGAGTTGTTTCAAGTGTTCTCATCATTCCATTTCAGCCATCACGTTACACACTGTCGCACACCGGGCCATACGGCCGCCGCGCGGCGAGAAGAGAAAAGACAGCGAGAACCAACCGTTGAACCCTCATCCTGCAGGACCATGTCGCTGTGGCCGCCCGGGCCCGGGCCCGGGCCCCGGTAAGGAACGAGACTCATATATGATATATCAGGATACCGGTCACCGGGCCCGCCCCGGCCGCTGTAACGAACTTTGTGGGCGCGAGGAAGTACTCGGATTGACTGAAATATTTGTACCACAACAGCAGGCGACCAGGTACAAAGAATTCAGTTACCTGTAGCAACCCCTCGACCTCGACGTATCGGAGTAGTGCCGGTAGGGGGGGGGGGTGGTAGTTCTCGGATCAGCCGGTGGGTCCATTGTGGGAAAACAAGGGGTACGAAACGGAGCAAATTCGGACCGAGAAGCCTTGGCGGGGGTGGTCGGGGGTGGGGTGGAGCCTGAACTTGAAGCGCTGCAGGCATGGGAGGGAATGGGTCCAAGGAGAGGGAGGACGAGGGGCCAGGATGGATGGGATGTGGATGCCTGGCACAGAAGTCAGCGCAGGGGAAGAAGGAGCTCGAAGGCGACTGCTACAGCGTAAGCTCATGATCATGAACACCAAGTTTCCCGTGTCTGTGAGAGGTGGGGAGGGGAGGGGAGGTTGACTTGATCCTGTCGTCTATCCCTCTGCATTTCTGGTCGAAGTAGTTGTGAATTCGTATCGGTGAACATGGTTTGTTGTATGTGCATCCAAACTCACGCCCATGAGCTTCCATGATTGAAATCGTTGCTGTGAAAGTGAAAATCTTCTTGTAGGTGATGAAGGTGCAAGAAAACAATCAGAGATTTCTCAGTGCGCAGACATTCCTGTTGATCGATAACAGCGTTCAATTCCTTCCTCCAGGTGCCATGGCTGAGGGTGGGAAAGCCGATATGATCATCGGGCTCTTCAGCACGACGAGGGAGTTCGACGTGAACGGTTGTCAACTTTCTAGGAAGGAAATGCGATGTGAGCTCATGGTCATTCCTTGCAGCTTCCGACCATGAAGGGAATACCGCTCTTCACAAAGCTGCGAAGAATGGACATCTGCTTGTATGCCACATCTTAACGCGGGTGAGCAGCCTCGAAACATTGTTCTTGGTTGCAAGGACAGTTTGTCTTGACTTGTCGGCAGAACGGGGCTGACTGTGCGCTCCGCAACAAACTTGGAGAGACTGCTGAGGACTTGGCATTGCAGCACGGGCATCTCCCGTGTCAGAAGTTCCTGTCGAGCAGCAAGTGAATCATTCATCAGCACCATCACAGCTGCTCTCCCTGACCTTATCCTTCAGTGCAAAGCCGCAAGAGAAGACGGACATGTACAAGTTTCCTGATTTCTTGATGTCTCCTCGCGGATCAAGAAAGAAGTGATGTTTGACAACAGCTCTCTGCACGCTGACGATGCTTGTTGTACCCTCAGGGTGTCTACCGACTACATCACAGCGCTCTACCCCTACAAAGCTAGCCCCGACCTCCCCTTCGACCCCGACCCTCGACAAGAGCTGGACATGGAAGAGGTCAGAGTGCCAGGTCGTCGCTCGAGTCTCAACCCTCTCTTGCAGGGGGAGAAGTTCGTCCTGCTCCACCTGCGACCGGAGGACGGGTGGTGCTTGGTGTACAAGCTGTCCAACGACGGGAGGCCCTTCAAGGAGGGGTGGGTACCCGGGAACTTCATGAGCAGGTAGCGCCTTGCTGCGGCCTCTGGTTGTCTCCTCATCATGGTTGCATCTGCAGGGATGGGAGCAAACCGTTGATTCAGAGCGAAGACTTCGAGGTGAAGTTGTAGACAGGAGACGACTGGCATTGGCCTTGTACATTAAAAATCAATCCACACTGTACGGTGACATCGCCTCTGCCGCTGGTTTCTCTTCGGAGGGATCACAATATCATAGCTCGAGGATCTGAAGTACAGAAACAAGCATCGGGAACAAACGCGTGTGGGAAGAGAGAAACTAGTCAGTATACACTATCTCAACAATCAGGTCTGTCGCGGCGACGTCACATCGGCCGCCCTTCGTCGCCCTGAGTTATTCACATGCTTCTTTACATCCATCCAGCAGCGGCTCATTCAAGGTGCTGCTGCTCTTGGCTCCTGCCTCCACGTGCTCTTGTACTTCTAGCCGGAAGAAACCTCAACGCTGGTGGACGTGAAGCAAGCAAGTCACCTGAGCTCATGCTTGAGCCCGTGCTCCTGCTGTCCCTGCCGTAGCTGCTGCGTATCGTTTGGGGGACCTTGAAGACCTGTAAGGTCCTGTTAGGAACGCGCGTCGAGGGATCGTTGCAGGAGGCGCACAGGATAGGGTCTCCTGGGGAGGATGGGAGCGAGTGTGCCTCGAGTGTCTTGCCAGAGGTCGTCAAGGTCGACCATGGCCTTCAAACTGGCAGGCAGTCAAGCTGAGACAAGGGGAGGAGGAAGATGGAGGAAAGACCTTGACTTGAAGTCCTTCCTGCCGGGCTCAGAGTTCTCCACATCGAGCTCGATGTTTGAGACCTGGGGGTCTTCGTGCAGGAACTCTCTGTAGGAGAAGACGGTATGATGCACAATGGCAAAGATGAGCATCTCGATGCAGATGAGAAAGTCTTGCGTTGCCGCCGCCAGCTCGGACGTCTCTGGGTAGATGGAAGGGATCTCAGCGATCACGTCGAGCTGAACCAAGATGGCGATGGCGAGCGACTGAGGGAGAGAGTCAAGGTGGACCAACGAATCTCGCAGGTGAAACCTGCCAGAAGGAGAAGAACACAATCGCCTTCACGGCAAGGAACTTCCCGAGTGGCTTCATCGGGGCGAGCTCGTGGCGGAGCCCCTTGTAGAAGCTGACAACGAGGAATCAGAGGAGCTACCAAAGTCATCCAAGTTTGTACAGGATCAGACAGTAGAGGGCCCAGGCCTGGCTAAAGTTTGTGACCATGGCGGCCCAGAAGAACCTGTTGGGCGAGCAAGAGTCAGCCGCTGTCCGCCACCAGATCAAGTTCACACCCTTGAGATGGTTGTAGACGCCCTTCTCCCCACATGCTCAGAGGTTTCAAGATGAACGCCGCAAGCGCGCATGCGAGCTTGACAACGATGTACTGAACGACGCCGCTCTTGACTCGACTGTTGCAGGGCGGTCAATCGCGGGAGGTAGCGATGTTCCGGTCAAACCTGAGGAACAGACAAGACTCATGGTGAGCCGTTGAAGTCGTGTCCCATGGTTCGAGCATGCAGCTCATCGGGAATATGTGAGGAACCTGTCAAAGAAAGATGAATCCTCAAGGCTCCATCAAATATCTCGCCACAAACTCACCGCAGGCTTGCGGGCAAGGATCCGTTTCAGCTGCGCGTCCATGTTCCGCAGCTCCTCCTTCCTGCTCCCCTCTTCGCTGCACGTCTCAGTGTTCACAGAGCTTGATCGTGCCACGTTCCCCATGGACGACTCCTCTCTCTGCAGAGTGGAGCTGCCAGCGATGGCGACGTATCGAGCCAGGAAGATGAGGAAGTTGTAGACGACGAAGGCCTCGTAACACTCCCTGGCCACGTTGATGTACAGGGAGAGAGTGCGGAGTTCCGTCCAGGAGAATCGCAGAGCCAGCCATGAGTCGACGGTATAGATCGGCACCATCCAAAGAATACGAATGACCGGGACCTGGAGCAGGGGGACCTGCATGTACCGCAGGTGCATGATGATCTCCCATATGGAGATGGGGAGCGTCACTGCGACGAAGCATGTTGCAATCAGCCAGCCGATCGTGTGGGTGGGCACTCTGTCCTTAAAGTTATCGTACAGGAAGAAGACGACGAGCGGGCAGGCCGCAAGCACAATCCCGGCAAGGACGAACAGGACAGTGAACACCTGTCAGCAGCACTCAGGTCCGCAGGGAGGTTCGTCGTGCTCTCACCACTGAAGCACAGGAGTGTGAGATCATGTCGACGACGCTGCTTGCTCGGGGCGAAATCAGCTTGCTAGCATCAGCCTCGACGACAAACTAGAGTGGTGGTGACAGCACCTCCTCAGCTTCACTGGGTGACCTCGGCCTTGCTACCCCCCCTCCTCTCCTCTCTTCTTCTGTCTCCTCGTTCCTCCTCTCTCTCTCTTCCTCTCTTCTCGTCGCTTCTCCTCTCCTCTTCCTGCTTCCCCTGCCTGCTAGCCCGTTCATCTAGCTGTCGCCATTCCACTGCCTTCCGGCTGCTGCCTACCCTCAGACTAATGGAAACAGAACTCCAAATATCTGCCTTTATACTTAAGTCTATTGAAACACCGAGGCGCACCTGATTTTTGTAGAACATTTATCTTTTATTCAGTCAACTCTATTTGGCTAACCTTTTGAAAAGCTCTGTCAAACCAGTACCCACCCCTCACACTTTCTCTTTACCAAGGGGGTCCATAATATGCTTTTGTACCAGGACTGCGGGAGTTGAGTGAAAAGTAGACGCGCCCTTTCGGTGCATGGCGGCGTGCGGAACGTGGGAGGGCTAAGCAGGAGGAGGAGGAGGAGGAGGAGAGAGCAAGGGGAAGCAGGTTGAAAGGAGGAGAGAGGAAAAGAGAGAGAGAGAGGAAAGACAAGTTGAGACGAAGCAAGGGAGGGAGGGTCCAGCTCCCCGAAGCCGCTTTCTGCATCCCGCGACTTGCCGGAAGTCGAAGTCATGGGGCTCAAGGATCTGAATCCGTTGAAGCTGGTCAAGGCGATCTTCCAGAAGAGGAAGAAGATCGATGAGGTCGTGCACTCTCCTATGAAGCACTCTGAGCACAGCTGCCCTTGTAGTACTCAAGTGAGTTTGTTGTTTCAGGAGGATACGTCATATCAGTCTGATCTAGCGCTACAACCATCACATCTCGTCACCATTGCATTAGCCCAGGTAAGCTCTGCATGACTGCAATCTCCTCGTCCTCGTCCTCGTCCTGGTCCTCGTCCTCGTCCTCGTCCTCGTCCTCGTCCTCGTCCTCGTCCTCGTCCTCGTCCTCCTCGTCCTCCTCCTCCTCCTCCTCCTCCTCCTCCTCCTCCTGCTCCTCCTCCCACTCACGGTGCATTCAGGCCATCATTATCGTAGTTTACTACTTCTACGTCGTGCACGAGACATTCCCCAAGCCACCCGACATCTTTCCAGCCCCGGGTATCCTCAAGCTGCAGCTCATCGTGCTTCTCATCCTCCTCAGGTCTCGGCGAGCCTGGAGGTCCGATCTTCCAGGAGCCTGAGTCAGTAACTCCGTTCAAGCGCTACCCCCCGGGTATACTCAACTCCTCGTACTGACCCTCCAAGGTCTCCTCTGACGCTAGACTCAGGATATGACATTGTGGGCCCCCGGCCGGATGGCACTCTAGGGCCCCAGTTGAGTCAGCCGACGCTACAGAGAGAGTGAGAGCGAGAGGACGAGAGGTGATTCGGTTGACGATGCTGCTGTTCAGATACAAGTTTCAGATTGAGATCGTTACCTATGTCTACCTTGGATTTGGAATGCAGGTGACAATAAGGATGGTGGTGGTGGTGGTGGTGGTGGTGATGATGATGATGACGATTGTGGGGTGCACGGAATTGACGATATTTCGGCACATGATTGCTTTCTTGACAGTATTCCTTCCTGCGTAAGTTCGGCTTCAGCACAATCGCTTTCGGTCTCCTGGCTGCCTCTATCGCCAGTCAGTGGGGATTTTTCTGGATGCAGCTCATTGACAGGATGCATTGTGATTGGTTGATCTCCAAGACTTGCGATGTTCCAACTTGTAGCGGGAATCCCAACTGCCTCGAAGCCTTGAAGGCCGAGGTGATTCAAGGTACCTTCCAGGAGATCCAGCAACGACAGGCCTGCACCTGCTACATCTTCCGCATGTTTGCACAGAACCGATCGCAAATCACCGAGCTCCCGCACCATGCCAAGCACGCCTTGTACGTCACAGGGAGGACGGACTTTGACAACACCATGGCGATCACTTCGCCGGCCATCATGGAAGGCCTGTTTGCTACTGTTCCTGTGCAGATCACCATGGGCATCTTGCTAGGAAAAGTCTCCCTTGCCCAGCTGTCAGCGGTGAGCATGATCTGCGTGACGGCCTACGGCGTCAACTTCTGGCTGAACCTGTACGTCATGGGCGCATACGACAACCTGGGAGGATCCTGTGTCATCCACCTCTTCGGAGCTTGCTTCGGCATCGGCTGTACCCTCCTTGCCACCCTCAAGGGAAGTGCCGAGAACCCGGACAATGCTCCAAGGTACAACGCTGACGTGATGGCGATAATTGGAACGATTCTCAACTGGATGACTTTCCCCTCCTTCAACGCCTACTTCGCTCCAGCTGGTTACCTTGCCTTGCCCTTGCCTGGTCAGTGTATACTTGACACCTCCTACAGCGGCCCAGCAGGCGGTGGTTGTCAATACGTACTTGTCTCTGTTCAGCAGCTGCGTCGCTTCTATGTGATCTGCTCCTGCTCTCCCCATGACCTTGACGAGCCTCCTGCAGGATCTTCTCGTCCATGTACTCTAGACAGCTGAAGCTTGACCCTGTTAGTCTCTTCTCTCTCTCCTCCTCCACTTTCTTCCTCCACTCTCCTCCTCCACCCTCCTCTCCACTCTCCCCCTCCTGTCTCTTCCTCCAATCAGCCTCGCTCGCTTGACACGGCCTTGACTGGGCAGGCGGACGTGCAACGATCTTCGTTGGCAGGAGGTGTGCGGGAGAGGCTGGAGGAGTTGCGATGCTGATGCTCGTTCAAGGTGTCTCGATCTCCTCTGTCGTCAGTCTTTTTGCAAAACCTCAGCACGCCCTCATCATTGGCGTCATTGGAGGGTGAGAGACTGACTTAATAGTCTCCTTACTTGACTCGATATCTTCGGCCGCAGCTTCGTATGCAGCACGTCCCATCACTTCTTGAGGTGAAGCTTTTACCTCCCCTCTCCTCTGCTCTCGCCTACTCCCTCCTTCTGTCAAGCTTCTGATCTCGACCACAGGAGAATTCTGGAGAGGAAGACTGGCATCACGGATACAGTCGGGGTCATATCCTTGCATGCCTTTCCAGGTGAGGAGGAAAAGGAAGATAGCAGGAGCAGGAGCAGGAGCAGGAGCAGGAGCAGGAGCAGGAGCAGGAGCAGGAGCAGGAGCAGCGGCTGAGGATGGTGGAACAGGTCTTATCGCATGGATCGCTGGAATTATTGCCGTCTGGGGTCTGGACAGCAGGTGAGGCTGTTGGAAGATAATAAGGGAGGAGCGGCTGAAGGTGATGGGACAGGTACAAGGGCCCTTGGTCGGGGATCCAGTATTGTAAGTTCTTGCGCTGCTCGTCTCCTCGTCGTAGGAGTTTTGACTCTTTTTTAATCCAGCAAGCACGCAGACTAAGACGCTGCCATATTGGTGAACAGATAATCTCCTTACTCCACCTCCTTCCCCACCTCCTTCCCCACCTCCTCTCCTCCTACCCCACCTTTTTTCCCACTGCTTGACCCCTCTTGTTCCTACCTCCTACCCCACCTTCTTTCCCACCTCTTGCCCCTTCTCGTTCCCACTACCTATCCCACCTGGTACCCCACCTGTTTTCTCCCCTCATTCTGAACAACAGGCTGGAAATGGATCTTACCTTCCAGCACCATGTTGGGAACAAGGACACGGCCCTTTACCAGGCGAGTGTCCGCTGACGAGTCTGTCTCCTGACCGTTCTCGGATCAGATCTACATGGCTCCTATCACCATCTGCGTCGGACTGTAAGCAGGAGCAGGAGGAGGGTTGCTGCTCGTGACTGTCTTGCTGCAGAGGGACTGGTCTGCTTGGAGGGCTGGTAGCAAGATGGATCAAAGGCCCTTCTGTTGCCAAGACTTTCACGGACTCCATGTACGCCTCCTCCGTCCTCCTTATCCTCCGTCCCGTTCTCCTTCCCTTCTACATCTCCATCACTCCCTCCTGCTCTCTTTCCCGTCCAGACTCCTTCCTTGGTGTCCTGTGTTGCCCCCATAACGCTGATGACACCTTTCTCGCCCTGCCCTTCCTCTTTCCTCCTCCGGCTCTCCTCACTCACGCCCCTTGGCACAGGTATTGGGTGGTTCCAGACGACTTCCTTGAAACGGAGAAGTCTCAAATGTAAGTTGCGTTGATTCAATACAACAACATCATGAACGTGAACACTCTGCACTTGGGCATACTTTTACAACTCATCCATGTCTGTAAGACAACCATCGGGAGTTTCGCGAGTTGTCCGTGGATGTTACTGCACAACAAAGTCAGCCTCTGGGGATGACGTGAAGTAGAGAGAACGCAGGAGGGGATAGAGAAGGTGAGGGCAAGCACCTATGGGAAGCACAGCAGGGAGAGGAAAGGAGGAAAGACAAGGGGGAGGAGATAGAGGAGGAGACAAAAGAGAAGGAGTAGTAGGAGGAGACAGAGAAGGAAGCAGAGGAGGAAAAATGGGAGGAGAAGTATTAGGAGGAAGAGTGTGGAAGCACAAGGAAGAGCAAGGCGAGCCGTCTCACATGAGAGGATCTAGAGACTCCTCGTGCTATCTGAGTGCAAGTCTCTGACGACAGATCTCCCCATCTCCTTCTCCACCAGGTAGGCCTCTGACGTGTAGATCAGGCCCGAGTTCGCGCTTGCTGCTTGGCCGGACTTTAGCTGAGCTGAGACGCTTTCAAACTGTCCTTCCGAGCTGCTTCTTCGAAGCAACTTCATGGAGTCCCTGCCCGAGCTCCTTGCTGAGAAATCCGCCTCTCCTGCTTCTGCCTCCTCAACCCCCGCTCTTGCCCCCTCCTCCTCTGTGGGCCCCTCCTCAGCCCCCACAGCAGGGAGGTCGTTCACCAAGACCTCTCTAACAAACCTCTCTGCATTCTTCGGGTCCAACGACTTGAGCTCCGTGTAGAGGTAAATGTCGGCAATGTTCAGCATCCTCCCAGTCCGGGCCTCCCTTTTGTTGGTGAAGGACCCAGTCTCCCTCCTCTCCGCGAAGGACCCAGTATCCTTCTTCTGTGTGAAGGAGCCAGTGTGCATGAGCGAGGCTGAAGTCGTTCCCTCCTCGCTGTCCCGCCTGGCTCGTTGCCAGGCCTTGACTCTCGCCAGCGTGCTGTCCTCTATCGTGTGCAGGGAGGTGGACCTTTGTCTGGATACCCGCTTCCCTTGCGGCGACTGTTCGCAGGTTGAGTCCGTCTCCATGGCTGGAAGGACCCACCGATGTACAGAAGAGGCTGTCAAACCAGATGTTGAAAGGAGGAAGAATAGGAAACTCCAAGAAAGCAGCAGAGTGATTGTGTTGAGAACGAAGAAAACTGAGAAATGGTCACAGGCAGAAGGCAGTATAAGGAAGGGAGGGAGGGAGGGAGGGAGGAGATGATGTAACGACGTAACGATGTAACGAGATTTTCAAAATTAAATTGTGGAGGAAGGGATAGCCCAGGATCAAGAAGATCGGGTCGGAGAAAAGGAGGAGGGAGGCGAAGGGGCCACGAAGGAAGGGGAGGAGGATCAGGGGAATGGGTGGGGGGGGTGCGGGAGGGGGAAGAGTGAGGAGGAACGAGAACCAGGAGGATGGAGGGAGAGGAAGGCAGAGAAGGAGAAGGAGAGAGAAACCAGGAGGATGGAGGACAAGACAGGAAGGGCAGGCAGCGATGGGACAGTCACCAGGTATCCCGCGACGGACAGAGAGTGGAAGGGACGGGGGGAAGCGGTAGGCGGTGGCTGATGACAGGGAGAAGGTAGGGTGGTGAAGGGAGAAAGGGAGGGTGGGGTAGGCATGTCAGATGGATATGAACGACCCCCTTGGTGGTCATCGGAAATTCATGTAGGGGTAGTAAGACGGAAATTGGTGGGTGGGGGTACACCTATTGCAGGAGGGACCAGTGGGGGGCCCAATGGGGGGGAGGGGAAGGGTCTGGGAGTGGGGGTGGGGGTGGGGGTGGGGGGCAGGAGATAAAATTTTTCAAGTACCCCCTCTTTACTATGTAGAGTTCTCATATAAGTAGGGTAGGGTCACAAAAGTCCATTTTTACGAAATAGGGGTGGGGTACCGGGCGTGTGAAAGTTCCCAAATCCAAGTTACGGAAAACAACGGTTGGGGTACCCACCCTCAGAACTAGGGAATGCAGGTGGTAGACAGGGGTGGTAACAACGCCTTCCCAGCGACCAGTTCCTTTGAGATCACTCAACTTATTGAGTAAATTTTATTGTACCTTACCCTGAGATCAAAGTGTACCTTGTTTACACCAGTGGTACAGAAGGTTGCAGTGCTGACGTGGGCCCGCCCCGGATTATTCTCGTCACGGTCCGACCCGAGTCCGACACTCCGGGCTGGACCAACGGTTACAACGCCTGGGAACTAAATCTGTAACGGTTTATTTATACCCTAAAAAAGTCGGTACTAGCCAACTGGCGCGGTCTCAGATGAAGAGGAAGATGGCAAGGATGGGGTGCAAGAATGTTGATAGGGAGCTAGCAAGACCGGATGGAGGAGACGACCTGGAGAGGTTGGAAGTTGAGCAGAGAGGAGCCATGATGCCGACCAGCTCATGCCTGAAGGGGTAGCATTCTTCCATCTTGTAGATAGAAGACAGCATGAGAAGCCTAGTCAACATGAGATGGGGGTGAGGACAGGTGGAGCAAGCTCTTCGAGGTATCATGGTCAAGCTTGGTGACAATTTATCACAATTAGGTAGGATGGGTAGACACAAGTCGATAGGACAAGGAGAGAACATAGGTTTTCTTCATGGGTCACGGGTGGTTTGCGGCAGAACAAGTTCTTAGTTCCTTGCATCTTCCGATACTTGAAGAAAGAGATAACAGATCAGAGCTAACGACGTACAGTATCGCGTTTAGGATTGAGAGCCTCTCACATCCTGGTCTTACAGGACGTTCCTCGAGTCCAGGCGTACAGAGCATGGATGAGGGCGAGGACGTGTTGCTGTTGCAGCATTCCATGGCGTCTCAGAGCCGTAAGTTTGAGGGCGCAGCATGCGCCAGGTGTCGCAAGCACAAGATCAAGTGCAGCAAAACGAGGCCCTGCAACACCTGCTACAGGATGGGAGTAGCAAAGGACTGCGATGCCGTCTCCGGGACTTCAGCATGCTGGCAGTGCAGGCGATCCAAGATCAAGTGCGACAAGCAGCGACCGTGCGGGTCATGCGTGAAGAGGGGCAGGCCCCACGAGTGCTCGACCTTCGATGGAGAGATGGAGCAGTCCAACGATGAGCTCGAGGATGATGCACCAGAGGAGAAGCAGGTGGAGGTCAAGGAGGAGAATGGAGGTGCAAGGTCTTTGCTTCTGTCTCCTTGTCGCCCATGGCCCTTGCAGCGCAAGATGGAGCTTGAAACAGATTTTTCTCGGCTCCCCAATACTGAAGAGTGTCAAGTCGTCTTCTCTCAACTCATTCTGAAGATCTCGCAGCTGGGATACGACTACACATCGATGTTGTACATGTTCAACACGATGGGAGAGGACTTGTCTTCGGCAATCAAAACATTGATGCAAGCTCTTGCTAGCATCACGTCGAAACTGCCTCCGTCTCCAGAAGCACAAACGTCGCCATCGCCGCTGCAGTTTGAAGGGCAGGAAGAGTCTGAGATGGGCGGAGACTCCTTTCCGCAGTGTCATGACGATTTCGCTTCCAGCTCGTGGACGGTTCAGTGGAAGTCCAACGGCTTCATGAGGCAGGGCATCAAGGTTGGAGGTGGGCTTGGGCGGCTGCTTCACCGCAACCCGGAGGAGATACTAACGCGAGCCGCTCGCTGCGAGGTCGAGCTTCCTTCGTCAGATGTCGAGTTCCTGTGCATGATCTTGGACGACATCTTCAGCTCAATGTCACCCAGACTCCTCCGATACCAGCGAATATGTAGGAGGTCAGCGGACGGAAGATTGGAAGAGTCGAGCCTGGTGAGGACGAGCACCAAGAAGAACTTCGACAAGAACGGGCAGCTCATCTCTTCCACTCATAGTGTGGAAGTCTTGGACATCGAGGAATGGGACAGGATACACAAAAATGCGCAGGAAAGGTGAGCGGAGGCTGGAGGTGGTTGCTGCTGTGAAAGTGATCGAGTACGATGAGCATTATGATTCCGACCGCTGACCGTAGTTGATGTCGGCAGGAGAACTTACGCGCAACTGAGAATCTTCTTGGGTGAAGAGATTGCGGGGGAGACGCTGCTGACGCAGCACAAGCGAGACATCGTGAGCTGCCTTGCTGAGTTGGAGAAGAGCGAGCTGAGTGACTTTGCTGTGACAGCTTTTCGATGAGCACTTTGCCACGTTGAACGCATCAGAAGCGGGAAGGATAAAGTTGCGTAAGATGTCCGACTTCGTCAGGGGAAAATCGGAGCACATGATGCGTACCCTACAAGCATCCGGCAAGGGGAGCTGCTGATGTGCATCGAGGGTCACAGCGCGTCGAGGCCATCACGAACAAACATTTGCTCGACAGGGCGACT
Organism: Guillardia theta CCMP2712; assembly: GCF_000315625.1. Lineage (NCBI taxonomy): Eukaryota > Cryptophyceae > Pyrenomonadales > Geminigeraceae > Guillardia > Guillardia theta. The sequence goes on from NW_005434424.1 coordinate 36,502, forward strand.
AGTTGGTGCCTTTACTCCTTCCTTGTCGGAGCTCCATGTTCCGCCTTTGCTAGAGGTTGTTGCTGGAGACGAGAGACGCTGAGCAAGGTGAAGATGAGGCATGATGCAGTATGCTGCGCTGCCAGTGCCCTGCCAGGCTGATCGCGGCAGTGGAGGACCGGAGTCAAAGAATGTTTTGGTTGCTTGCACTGTCACTGTCAGTGATGCTGAAGTCACTACTTAGCAATCAGTCAGGGGAGTCAAGTTCCGTGACAGACTTGTTTGTCTTGATTCGAGGAAGGAGAGCAGCGCAGGAGCTCGGATATCCCGTTGCTATCAGCTGTGTGGACTCTGGCAGGGCTGCTGTCCTCGGAGCGGCACCAGCGATGCTTCCTGACCCGGAAAAGCCGCAAATCGGGACAGGCAGTAGGACTGTGTCGCGGCTACTAGCCCCAGTAGCCCGACCGGGCGGTAGAACATGTCAACGGTCGTGTTGAGAAACCTCAGTTACTCAAAGTTAAGTTAAAAAACAGTACGAGGACAATGAGGACAATACACTGATCAGGAGCCTCAGGCTCGCCGGGATGGTGCGGCGGCACTGCTGCACTGTTGTCCTAAATCTCATCAACTGTTGCGGCGTCCGCCGACGGTCACAGCCAGGCTTGGCAGCGGTTTACTCATGAATACCGTAGGCTATGGTAACAGTGGGATCAGGCTGATGATCTTGGATCGGAAGCCGCCGATGAATCACCGTCATTGCTTAAGGTACTGCCTGACCGTCCAACTTGTGAAACGGCTTCACATAAGATAGTGAGCCAGCTGCTCACGGTCACGGTCTGACTCGACTGTGTTGATGATCAAGGCTCGTGCGCTTTCTTCTCACTTGGGACGCCTTGAACTAAGAAAACATTGGTGGGGTCTGGCGAGTCGCCTTCCTCAGCCTCCGGCTCGGAGTTCCAGGACCACGAGTCCTCACTCTCATGAACGTCCGTGAGATGTTGAGGGCCTGCCGCTTCATCTGCTGGCCCGGCCGTCATCCGGAGGCCCGGAGCTGCACCATGATGCAGACGCTCTCCGCTGGACCTCGCAACCTGTGCGTGTCCATGAGCAGGCAATGGCCCAACCATCATGCCCATCCCATCCATGTCGTTTGACGCCGCTGATAACAGTGTTCGTCCAGTCCTTTGATGCTCATTCGCAAGATCCTGGTTTCCTCCAGCGCCCATACCTTCTTCGCTCCTGGCAGCGCCAATCCCTCTAGACGAGCCAGCAAATATGCCCTCAAGGCCCTCGTTTCTTTCCTCTTGGATTCGGGAACGCTCCCGCTTGTTTGGCCACTTCACTCCCAGTTTTTTGCAGGTGTTCTTCATGGCCGTGAGTGAGATTCCCTGAATGATCGTTACGACAAGGCCCCATCAAAAGGAATGCAATGGTTGTCCCTGTCTCCTCCTCTTACTCACCAGATGCTCGGCTGCATTGTGAAGCGTCATGTGGAACATCCTTGTAAGATCCAGTGTTGAGATGTAGAAGGGCTTGTTCTTCTCGTCCTGCCCAGACTTTTTCCTTGGGAACACTTGGATGCTCGTGTACATAGTGCACTAAAAGTGCTGAATAATGCAGTTTCACACCTCCCTCCCTGTATACTTGTCATCCTCATACATCGCACTCGAGGACATTACAAGGTCGACCTCTATCAATCGATGCAGTGGCACAAAGTCTGGATCAACGAGTAGCTCCTCCTCTGTGCACCTCCCAGAGCGATAGTTGCGACGATTTTCGATTTCTAGCAGTGTTCCTGCTACATCAATGAGTCAGTGTTGCTCCTGTGTTTCGTGGACCCCTTGCTTTCTCCTATTCCTTCTCCATATTCTTCCCCTTCCTCTCGACTTTCCCATTCGCCTCTCCTCCTCCTCACTGTCTTCTACTCTTCCTGTAGTAATCACGCTTAACTTGTATCCGGTTTATGCCTTGTCAGCAACTTTGACCCACCCCTATAAATATCACTGATAAATTGCTCAAGGGTAGGGTACATCAAGAGTCACATGGTGCAGTCAGCAGATACAAGTTAAACCCTTTCTAGCCGGAGGTTTGAATCCGATGATCCGCCATAGGGGCAAGACTCCGAGTGACCGATCAGCGGCCGCCATCATCGGCGGCCTGCCTGAGTGAGGGCCGCCCGGGCGGCCGCCCGGTGGCGGTGACCGTGCAGTGCGGCGCCCGGCGGGGCCCTGACTCAGAGTCTGAGGGGCCCGGCGGCGTCCGATCATGCGGCGGGCCTTAGGCTCCGCGGCCGGGCCGGCCCGGGCCGGCGCCGCGCCGCGCCCCCGCCACCCGGCCGTCACGTTCTTGCGGCCCGGCAAGCTCTCAACCGTTGTCACCGACTTGCCGAACAGCGGCGGCTCACTGAGTCAGCCGCGGCGCCCGGCGCCGCCCGGCCGCGGCCCAGTTCTCAACGTTCCGGCGAAACTTGCTGAGCCTTGAAGCACCCGGCCCCGCGCCGCCGGCGCGGCCACTGAGCCTGGCCCCCGCCAGCCTGAGTGCACCGCGGCACGGTGGCGGCCATGACTCAGGCTCGGAAGTGCCAGTTACTCAAAGTTAACATAACAAGCAGTACGTGGACAATCACTGGGAGAGTAGAGGAGGCTTGACTCATGATCACCCTGACAGTCAGACTGCGCCACGCCGGGCGGCCGGGTCGCACCGTGTGGCAGGCCGCCGCATAGCACGGCTACTTTGGAGGTCACTGACTTGACGGCGAGCCCGGCCAGTGCCGTGACGGCGCGGCAGTGACCGTGACTACATACGCCGGGCCCAAGTACAGGCTGACGGGTGACGGGAGTCAGTGAGAGTCATCATGGGGATTGTCCCGGCAGCGCGCAGTTAAGTGAAGGTATCAGTTAAGTTTGGGGGACAGCAGTCGGCAGGATTGGGTTTGGTTCTCGCTGTCTTTCTCTTCTCGCCGTTTGGCCTGTGCGACAGTGTCAGGGTGACCGGTCAAGCCTGAGTCCTCGTCGGTGGCAGTGGTTACGGTCTCTCCCGGAGTCCTGATTGTCCTCGTACTGATTTTTAACTTAACTTTGAGTAAAGGCATCATGCATGGTGGATGGCGCTGGGGCGGACTCATCCGCTTTGGTAACTAAAATAGAATCAACCCAACAAACGCGGGTGGGTGGTGAGAGCTTCAGAGTTTTTTATAATGAGGGGGTCATGTAATGGAAAATTCAGGGTGGGGTAGTCACAACAAGTAGACATTCAGGGTAGGGTCCTTCTCACGAAGAGCCGCGAAGGATGCTCAGCAAGCTGTTTCACAACCTCGACTACAAGTCTGGATGTGAGTGCTAAGAGACGAGAACACATGCCGTCTTACTGCTTACATGTGCTGTGATGTTGCTCTGCCGCTGTTGTTGTGTTATGATCTTGCACTGTTGTTGTGTTACATGTGTGTTGTTGCTCAGTTACAAGTGTAATGACCTTGATCTGCTGTTTTTGTGTGCTGTTGTGCTGTTGTGCTGTTGTGCTGTGTTGAGAAGAGAGGCAAGTGGTAAGTGCAGGCGGTTTTGTGTCCTGAAGATCCATGGTTGTGGTTGATTCGTCAATGAATTGCAAGGGTCTATCGAGTAGAGGTTGTTTTGTGTCGGTGGAGAGTTTGTGTTGACAGTGCACAGCCTCTTATAGTTGTTGTACAATTTGAACCAGTCTTTGATGACATGCAGGGATAGCAAATGTATATCCTGCTTTGTTTAGTTTGCAATCCACGTGGAACAGTGTCTATGTGCAACGACTCGTTTATCTGATGAGGTGTTGTTTGGTCGTCTCGTATTTTGATCGTCGAAAGCGCATGTTGCCTGACTTGGACGCAGATGCGAAGGGATACACCAGGGGCTTCCAGGCTTCCATTGGCTACAAGAAGGGGTTTGCGGCTGGCGAGAAACTTGCGCGAGAACAGGCGGCTCAGATGAATGCCCAGAAGTAAATCTGGTTGGGCATTATATTCACTCTCGGAGGGAGACTGTTGTGTGCAGTGATGGTGCTGAGAGTAACTTGTAGTTAGATTTGTTTTTGCGTATGTGATTGGTGGTTGTTCGTGAGATCGTTTTCATTGAAGAAAATGGTTCTTGCATTCAGTTTCAATTTTGACGAATCATCAGGCTATGATGTCATATGTTGAGAGTGATTTCAGTTCTAGACATAAGTGAGTCGCCTCTTTTTGTGACAAAGACATAAGGATGTTTTTGTTTTTTGATCAAGAGGATAGAATGAGATTAGAGGAGTGATGTATCAAGAGAAATCATGGTCAATTCCGTTCCAGGGCATGGGCGGGAGAACACATCCTCAGTTCCATTCTTGAAGGTGGGGGCAAGAAGGAAGGGACGGGTGTATTGGAATCTTCCAGACGCAAGTATACAGACGGCACAAGATTCCAGCAGCACATCACCTCTGCGATGCTGCAAATATCACAACTAGATGCTTCAAGAGGGGACAGGATTCCCTCCATCCCCGTCCATCTTGATGTTGCTCAGAACAAGGCTGTACAGCCGTAGTTCTTCCTTTCCACGTACTCGGGAACATGGTAGAAGAACTGCAGTATCTCCCGCTGGGTCCCTTGGCTCTTGTTCGCCATCCCCCTGTGCCTGCGAGAGCGATTAGTGACAATGATAGAGACCGTATTTGTTCAGTCACAGAAGCCTGTAGTCGTAGACGACTGCACCGCCAGCCCCCACGATTCCGTCAACTGGCAGAGGTTTTCAGCATGCACAATTGATGTTCGATCAGTCACCTGCGCAGCCCAGCACAGGAGCAGCTGAGCCGAACCCAGCGAGGCCAGCCTCTCGATGCGAGCCGGGCCAGAACTGGGATGGGATGTTATATTAGATAGGGTATGCCCCGATGAAGGTGACCTGAGTGAATCCGACGAGCTCGTCAAGATCAATGAGAGCAAGGAAGACGCAGAAAGCATAAGGGGAGGATGCGGACTGAATGGGAGGAACGCTTCAGCGTCGGAGCAAGTCGAGCATAGCAACGCCGATTTACGCTAGGAAGGTTCTTCTGAGATGATACAATAAGATGAGGCCCATCGGAATGCCAGTCCTACATCGAACAGTGAGACCATTCAAGAGCGTGTGCGTGCCCAATAGAAAAGACCGAGGAGCAGATAAGGAAGCGGTGGGGAGAAGGGAGTCATTGGTTTGACCTGATCGTCCGCCCCAGGCCTCGAGTAGATCACGGATATCTGTCCTGAACATTCAAACTTGCTCGTCGACGTGTCGTCAACGAAGCGTACACAGTTCTCACATCACAAATCCAATCCTTGCCGATAGCGCTTGATATGAATTCCGTCCACGGTCCTGTCGGATCAACATGAGAGGTTCATCACCTCAAGCTCCACGCATGCTGCACCAGAGCGGGACAGCTCGAAGATAGGTGCAAAGGTCTCCCCTTGCTCAAGGAGAAGGTCAAACCTCTGTGCTCCTCGCGAGCTCCTGCGAAACCGAGTTCGAATGGGCGGAGTGTGTGGGGGGGCGGGGGCGAGGAGGAACCAATTTCCTCACATTTCCTTGAATGCGAACAGATCTTGTCCTATACTGATCGACGGATGGTTCCTTCTGAGATTGCTTTCAGCCTCCTATGCGCTCATCAATCCCTGCCCCAGCATCCTCTATCCCCACGGAGCACCTCGATCCTCTTGAGAACGATTCGCTTCAAGTCTCCAACCCGATCAGCAGGGACGGCATCCTTGAGAACCAACATCCCGTTATCGTGCAGATGCTGCAGACACACATCGGAAGGCGTCTCTCTGGTTGCTGCAAAATTCTACTCGCGCCTTCATCACTTGGAGAGCTCAACGCTGATCTGATCTCACCTCGACTTTTCCGTCTCTCAGTGGGATTTCGCAAGGAGCTGTCAACCAAACTTCCGCCTCATTGAAAAACGCACAACCATCTTCGGCCTTCAAGCTGCAGACATGCTCTATGATCTGTCTCTCAACCTCATCCGTGTACTCTGGGACCCGAATGGAAGCAGAGGCAAGGACCGTGAAGTTTGCGTCCTCCTCCTCACACCTGCCCTTCCACCTTTGAGCAAGACCGCAGCATTGTCAGGTTCGCATTCCCCACCTTCTCTTTGAGCTTTTCCATTGCAAGTCCAACTCAGGAAGCTTCAGGGCAAACAGCCTATCCACAAGAGCTGTGCTTTCATGTTCAGAGCAAGAGCAGCAAACAAGAGTCCATATCAGACCATCATTGGCTGATTTTTACTTACATGATCTGCCAAACTTTGCTTCTCCATCTTCCGCTCTGTCCTCCTCCTCCTCCTCCTTCTCCTCCTCCTCCTCCCTCGGGGCAACTGCCACCACCACATGCGTCCTCCCGGCCATCCCCGATAGCTCCCAAAGTTTGAAAGTTTAAACTTTGCTGTGCAACTTTGAGGTTCCGAAACTTCCGGTTTCCCACCTATGTTTCAGAAGTTCCCCCTGGTAGGAAACGACCAGATCCGCCTCAGAGACTCCAGTACCCCTACTTTACAGGTATAAAACATGGGTAGTATTTCAATTTCAACATAGCTACACCGAGCACCACAGCTAGTAACATTCTTTGTATTGGTCGGAATGGTGAACGGAACTTATGCTGGTGCAAGCTATGGCAGGGCGACAGGGCGTGGTTGAGCGCATGCACAGGTTGAAAGGGAGGGCAGGGTGTAGAGCAACAGGAGAAGTTCTGGTGCTGTGATCTCAGAGGAAACGAGCTCCAGTGGTGGTTTTGTCCCAGCCTTGTTGTTGATTATTTCACTACCCAATCCGCTCCCTAGATGTCTGAGCAGGAGGAGTCGGTGATACATATTGTATTCGATGATGGGAAGGTGTTCCAGATCAAGAAAGAGAAGGTATCCATCGGGAGGATCTCTTCCAACGACATCGCCATCCCCGGGAATCGGCACGTCAGCAAGCATCACTGTGTGTTGTCCAGTAGAGGACCGGGAGGAGAGGATGCCAGCGAGGATCCCGCTCCTGATGAGCAGTCTTCCTCGAGGAGGAGGAAGAGACCAAGAATGGCGGAAGATGGTGGCCGGAGTGAAGCAGGAGAAGGTGGAGCGGGAGGGAGGGTATTGTGGATTGAGGATACATCGACCAACGGAACTATCGTGAACGGAAGGGCTCTGAAGAGTGAGAGGATGAAGATAGATGGCGATTCAGTGATTGAGCTAGATCCACACAACCCTTCATGCACTTTCCGGGCCTCGCTCAAGCAAGTTCCCGAGGTGATAGAAGTGGAGGAGGAGGAGGATGGGGAGGAGACGCAGAGGGTCGACTATCAAGATCTCGGGGCTGCATTGGAGCCGGAGGGTCGCGAAGAAGACAGCATGAGACAGTCGCTCACATGTGTGATCTGCACTGAGATACTCTTCTTTCCCGTCGCCTTCCTCCCCTGCATGCACAAGTTCTGTGGCGCATGCGTGTGGAGGAACCAGGAGGCGGCAGGAGAAGGAAGCTACTGTTGCCCGATGTGCCGGCAGGGAGTGACGAGTGTCATTCGAGACCGGCAGTGCGGGGAGTCGGTCGAGGCTTTCTTGAAGAAGCACCCGTCCCTGAGGAGGGCGAGAGAGGAGGAGGAGGTCAACCGCTACTTTTCCTCCTCCTCCACTACCACCTCCTCGTCCTCCGCCATTACCCTCCTCCCCCCCCCCACCTTCTCCCCCCTTCCCTCTCCTCCTTCTCGCGTCCATCCCGTCTCTCGTTGTTTGTACTGAGGCTTCTTTCATGTCAGGAGTGTGAGAGGATGGCGCGGCAACTGATAGCCAAGTACGCCAGGGGAAGCGAGTCGCTCGTGCTGGTCGACGAGTATGACGCTGCTCCTGCGACGGAGCCGCTCTGCTACAACTGCAACCATCCTGCTCCAGGTGGACGAGGGACGCGGTAATGGGATGGGGTACTGACGGATGGGCTGCTGCATGCAGACTCGTTTCGTTGCTTGCCAGGGCGGCACAATCATTCCGTATGCTCTCAGTGCAACGAGTTAATGCCTGACAGGCCTGAGGCTGATGAGGTGACATCGATAGCATGCGTTACCCTTGGTATGATGGCATAGAACGAGCAGCGGCCTCCTCTCAAGTGCGAAGGCTGCGATCGCCCGTTCTGCGGAGCATACTTCCATTGGATGCAACGGCCGGTGCGTCCTGTGTCGGTGGCTGTGGTGGACATGTTTATTATCGTGATTGCTTCATCTATCCTACTCGTCTTTTTGTTGTCTCCTGTCTTCAACTCCTGCTTTCTTCTCCTGCTTTCTTGTTTTGTTTGCCGTGAACTTGCCCTTACCCACAGTTTGGTATTTCCCAGGTCCATCAAAATCCAGCAAGGTTAACAACTGACCGCATTGACTTCGTTTCTCTGTTAGAGAGACAGTTTCCTACCCCTCCTCTGCCTCAACCATCCTCTCCTCTCCTTGTTTGAACTCACTCCCCGTCCATGCCAGGGACTGTTGTTGGAGGACGTCGTGCAAGCAAGAGACTGCCAACTTCAATCGCCTCCCTCCTGAGGAGCGAGCGTCCCCATGCCTCCCTTCCCGGCTTTCTCATGCGAGCATGGAGCAGGTCTTCCAATGGAACACGCACGAGCGGGGCATCTTGCAAGAGATCATGGCGCATCGCGGGTTTGAGCCGACGACATTTTTCCGGTGAGTTGAGAGTGACGTGTACCATTGCCTTCCCCACAATCATCCGTCCTGCTCCTCCACCACCACCAGTCTTCCTCCTTCCCCTTCCCTCCTTCAGATCGTCCTCGCTCCCTCCCTCCCTCCCTCCCTCCCTCCCTCCCTCCCTCCCTCCCTCCCTCCCTCCCTCGCCGCCCCCCTTTCTTTTTCAACCTGCTCCTCGTTGTCTTTCTATCCTCCTCTTCGTCGTCCCATCGCCAATAGCACGTTGTGCTTTCCTCTCCCACTTCCTTCTGCCCCTTTTCTTTCGTATCCTCCTCTTCCTCCTCTTCCCTTCACCTCCTCCTCCTCCTCCTCCTCCTCCTCTAGCTCTTCTTACAACGCCATCTTGTTGTCTCAACTCACTGGCACTCTCATAGAGAATGTCTGGAAACTCTTCCAGATTTGCCGTTCCCAGACCTCCCTGGTCCACAAGGAGTAGGAGCGCGACCTTCATTGAGAAGTGCGAGAC
>NW_005434424.1:45899-47378 GCF_000315625.1 Guillardia theta CCMP2712
TCCCTCCCTCCTACTCCCTCCCCTCCTCCTCCCTCCCTCCCCTCCCCTCCTCCTCCCACCCCACCCCTCCCCTCCCCTCCTCCTCCCTCCCCTCCCCTCCTCCTCCCACCCCACCCCACCCCTCCCCTCCCCTCCCCTCCCTCCCCTCCCCTCCCCTCCCCTCCCCTCCCCTCCCCTCCTCCTCCCTCCCTCCCCTCCCTCCCCTCCCTCCCCTCCCTCCCCTCCCCTCCCTCCCCTCCCTCCCCTCCCTCCCTCCCCTCCTCCCTCCCTCCCTCCCTCCCTCCCTCCCTCCCTCCTCCTCCCTCCCTCCCTCCCTCCTCCCTCCCTCCCTCCTCCTCTCCCGCTATCCCACTCTCCGTTTTTCATCTTCCTCTGTCCTCATTTCATTTGCAGCTTTGGTTGATTCAGAGTACCTCTGCAACTCCTGCATGAGGACACTCTTTGCTGGTCAGAAGTGCTGCTCCTGCTCCTGCTCCTGCTCCTGCTCCTGCTCCTGCTCCTGCTCCTGCTCCTGCACCTGCACCTGCTCCTGCTCCTGCTCCTGCCTGCACCTGCCCTTGAACGAACGTGACTTCTTCTTGTGCGCATCTTTCTGCTTTTCCTGCGATACTTGCCCCGCTACATGTTCCCCTTCTCCTTCTCTTGCTCCTGTTGTTTCTTCTCTCTTCTCATCCTCTGCTTCGCCTCAGGCATTGCCTACCTCTGGAGAAAATCACTCGTGCCCGCGGTATCAGGACCACTCGTTTCTATCATCTCATCATCTTTCTGTCAGGAACTTCCCCCATCTGTACAGCAACGACCCCGTTGCTACTATGGACATCGATGCAGGTAAACCCCCCCTTCCTCCTCCTCCTCCTCCTCCTCCTTCTCCTCCTCCTCCTCCTTCTCCTCCTCCTCCTCCTTCTCCTCCTCCTCCTCACCATTATCCCCCGGCTCCTCCGCACCTCCGCGTTCTACTACCATTCCTGCTCCTCGCACTTCTCTGTTTCTTTTCTTTCCCTTCTTCCTCTTGCCGCCTTTGATTTCTTGTCAGGACGCAGACGCACAATTTGTCGCATGCTCAGCGATACGATCACGCATGCGAACAGACAAGGTGGACGTAAAGGAGAAGACACTAGAAGAGCGGCGAGGAAGGGGAGGAGAAGGAGAACCGCACGTTGGAATGAAGGATAGCAGAGGAGAGTGAACGCGAGAGAGCAGAGCAGAGTGTTGGAATGGAGCAGACAGTATGAACCAGTACAAGGATGTGAGTTTGAATAATCTTTTGATCTGGCTGGTTTTTGTCTGTTCTGTTGTCTTCATTCATTCAAATCTTCACTTCACTCATCAGAGATCTTTGTCTACTAAAGAAAGAATATCGTTAACACTCTTCTCCTCTCCCTCCTTCCTTCCCGTCATCCTCCTCATTCTGTCTCACTTGTTCCTCCTCTTCCTCCTCGTTCAGTGCACCTCCACTCTCCTCAGCTTCATCGCGCTAGC
>NW_005434423.1:0-757 GCF_000315625.1 Guillardia theta CCMP2712
CGTGGAGGAGAGGTCGATGATGCGGATCGTGTGGTCGCGGCTGTCCGCAACGAGGAGGGACTGCCCGGCAAAGTCCACCGCCACCCCCGTAGGGTTGTAGAACTTCGCCGCTGCCCCATTGACATTGTCGACCAGGCCGTTCGTCCCATCCCCCGCTAGCACGCTCAGGGTGGGAGTCGGGGTAGTCCAGTCCGCCTGCTGGATCTGGTGGTCCGACTCGAAGGCGATGTACAGCTTTGGACCGAAGACATCCAATCCGAGCGGGTAGCCCGCCGTCTGGCTCGCAGATAGAGTCAAGACAAGGCTCACGGAGAGCGTCACCAGGTCGATCTTCCGCACATTATTCGTATCCACCACAATCAGCCAACCCATGTCGTCCGTGATCGCAAGGCCGCGGGGAAGGTTGAAGAGGGTATCTCCCGCGTTGTTGTTGATAGTAGAGGTTGTAGCAGTAGTCGTGCAGGTGCCTGCAAAGACCACCACCGCCGCCGTCGTCAGGTCAATACGTCGGATGCAGTTGTTGTTGTAGTCGGATACGTAGGCATATGACTCGGTCCAATCGAGAGTAACATCTACGGGTTTGTTGAATTGAGCAAGTACTCCAACCGCATCGTTATACCCGGCAGTCCCACTCCCTGCCAGCGTGCTCATGTAACCGCTGACAATATCCACCTTCCGTATCGCATGGTTCCCGCTGTCCGCAACAAGGCAGTACACTAGCCCGCACATCAGATTATAAGGAGTGTTCAACTTGGAA
>NW_005434423.1:857-34974 GCF_000315625.1 Guillardia theta CCMP2712
CCGCAAATGCTGAGCTTCTGACAGTCGGAAACGCTCTGGGCACTCCACATCGGGGAAGTGTCCCCTTCAGGGCAAAGGCCATAGTCAGTCTCCGAGCCCCCAGCAAAGTAAAGCGCCGTCGGGTTCATCGCAGGCACACAGAAGTCCTCGGAAGCACTGCCGGTTTTGGCGATTTGTGTCGAAGTATAGCCAACCTCCTTGACGCGGAGGATGATGATGCCAGAACCGCCATTGCATCCATTTGAACCAAAACGTCCACCCCCACCCCCACCTCCTGTCCCCGACATACCATCGGCGCATTCGAATTGAGCAGGGTTAGCACCAGCACTAGTAGTATATCCTCCAATACCTCCACCCCCTCTCCCACCCAATCCATATGAATTGACACCACCCCCACTCCAAGAATGACCACCTCCCCCACCACCAACCCATCCAGAATCTCCGAATGAAGTAAACCCAAATACACCAGACACATCAATTCCAATGCCGCCATCACCAGCCTTCGATCCACAAACACCTGTCTTTCCATAACTTCCAGCCCCTCCACCACCACCATGAGCATGTGATGGAGCTACACCACATGCAATAACATCACCAGACCCTCCATCATTGCCATACTGAAAAAAACCATCATACACCATATTGTTTGAATTACCACCTGAACATCTACTTGCGTCACCCATAGATGCACCCCCTCCACTTCCACCATTTGCACCAGAACCACAGGTGAAAGGACTTCCATTCATTCTACCACCTCCAGCACCACCCCCCTTTGCAACATATGTAGCAAAAGTCGAATCATAACCATTGTTTCCAACGCACGGTGCTGAACCGCATATTCCCACCCCAATACCTCCTTTACCTACATTTGAAACGAAAGTTCCTGAATTGAATGCAATATCAAGACCAAGAAGCACACCACCAGCACCACCCCCTGCTCCTCCACCTGTTGTTCCACCACCACCCCCAACAATCAAAATATCCACCACCATCGGCCTGCTGAACGTCACCGAATAAGTGGCCTGGTTTCCTGTCCCGTAGTATGTGAGATAGTAGACGAAGCCCAGCGACCCAGCCCCGAGCTCCAGCACGGTGGGGATCGGGGAGATTATGAGCTGTGTCATCTTGCAGTCAGTACAGGGAGCGTAGCCGGTGGGGCACGACTGGCAGGTGCCCGTGGAGTCGGGGTACTGGTTGATCAGACAGGTCGAAGGTGTGTAGCAATCGTCGATGCTCCTTGCCTTGCCCGGGGCGCTGATTTTTCCAGAAGGGCAGCTCACACAGGTAGGCGTACTCAGAGTCCAATCGTAATACTGGTTCGCTTGGCAAGGATTTGTTTGGCAAAAGCACTCGTTGGTCGAGCCGGATGGGGAGATCTGGCCGTTGGTGCATTTCTGGCATGCAAAGATGTCTGCTAAACGCCATACATTCGCAACACCCGTAGAGAAATACAGCTTGGTAAAATCCTCAGAAAATGCAAGTGATTTTGGATTGGTTAAAGTGGTCGAAAGTGCATTGAAATTATCCACGTTTGTTGCAGTGCCGGTTCCTATCAACACGCTGACATACAGATCCGAAATGCGGATAGTCTTGATAAGATTGTTGCTGGCATCAGTCACAATCAAATAATTGTAACTAGGGGAAAACAAAAGGATTGCTGGATTACGGAATCTTACTGATGCTCCAAATCCATTAACATTCCCCGATGTGCCATCAAGACCAATAAAATTTGTGACTGCCAATGTTGTAAGATCCAATCTCTTTATCACATGTCTGTCATGACAAGTGAAATAAGCATACGTTTCATCTTTATCAATGGCAATATTGTGAGCCGTGCAGGTTCCGGTAGAAATCGATGGGTTCGACTTCGTGTATGGAGAATTATAATCAATGGTCCGTATACCGTTAGATTCTGAAATGTATATCAGATTCTGCCTCTTACAAAATGCTGAACACAATGGATAATTGAATCTAGCATTCGTTCCTACTCCAGTGTTCGTTCCACTTGACCCAGACACACCAATGCGTTGTATTACTGTGGCTGTTTCTCCCCAAGATGGAATCGTCAAAATATCAACTACATGACCTGAATAATAACAGACAACCATCTTCTGATTATCGATAATACGAAGATCGATTGGCAGATTGGGCGTTGCGGACAGGAATATACTATTTGAGCTGGTATCACTTTCCCTTATCATCCGCAAATTTCCTGGGCTAGAATGTTCACACCAGTATAGTATTCCATTAAAAACAAACGAACCATGCGGTTGAGCGGTGGTTGTACTGATACTCCTGATATTCCTTGCATATTTTACATCACCCAGACCATACAAGTTTTGTAAGCAAGGGCTTTTATCATCACATGTCCCACTGTTCGAACTCGCATACGCCGGAGACACAGTCCCCGCCGCACACGCCACGCACTGCCCACTCGTGGAATCGTAGTAGGAGCCGGCCGCGCATGGAGTCTTACAATCACAGATCGAGAGGGAGTTGCCGGCAGAGTTCCCGGAGGGGCACGCCGCACACCCACCGTTGACCGTGTCCTGGAAGGTGTCCACTGGGCAGCCGGCAGGGGCGGTGCAGTCCGAGGTGGAGTAGGCCTTACCCGCGGCGGATACAGTGCCGCTAGGACAGGATTGGCAGGAGACTGTTGCGGTGTCGTAGTACTGGTTCGCGGTGCAGGGAGAGGTACAGCCGTAGAGATCGGAACCGGGTCTCGATGTGCCACCGCCGGGGCAATCCTGACACGTGTTGGAGCTGTCAAGGTACTGATTCGCAAGACAGCCCTGGCACCCATTCAGGAGATAGAAAGCGGCCTTCTTCCCTGCACTGGTCGTAGAGAACCACTGGGAGGCAGTAGCCCCGTTAGCCCCGGACTCGGCAAACGCCCCCTTCCCTGCGACGTTGAAATTGAAGTAACTCCATGCGTTATTCTTGTTGAGGTAGTCAATCTCGGAACTATACACATTGAAGTCAACCCAGGGCTTGTTCCCACTGTCAGACCAAGCATAGGCCATACTCGCAGAAACGCTAAAAGCCCCGTACGCATCCGTCACCCGCTCGTAGATCGCAAGCCAATTGTCGATGTCACAGTCATAGCACACCCTCGCAATAGCCGCGCTCCCCTGCGAGGCGACCATCCAATTAAACAATGCGTCGAGGTCGTTGAGAGGCGATGAGATGGCAGAATTCAAGTTTGTGACTCCAGGGAAGCCACCGGATATGACCAGTTGCGGGTCAAAGTACCAGGTCTTGGCGTAAGTGCCGGGGGGACAGCCGGTGGGATAGTAGAGCGGGAAATAATGCTGGTCGACGTCGAACTGGGTGAAGCTATAGTTATAAATTCGGAAATCATCGATAGAGCCATCTGTTTTACCAGCAGCTGCCCAATTTGCCCTTGCAATATACCAATTTCTACTTGAAACAGTAGATATTGACCCTATAACTTGCTGATTGCATCTGTCACATATAATCTCACCATTAAACCAAACAGTAAAATACGCATCCGATTGCACTGATATACAAATATGAAACCATTGTGAATATATCACTGGAATATTGTTCATGATAGTCTTACCACTGTTACCATTGAATGCTTGTATCCAGACACCAACACCCGCTGCTTTCGTGTTTTGAAACATTATATTACTGTTTGGTGCACCCCCGCCAAAATCAAAGAACCTAGAATCTGTTCCAGTTAAAGACGTCATGTAAGCCCATAAACTAAATGTTATTCCAGTAGCTTGTTGTATTCCTCCAATATCAATCGTATTCGGCACCGTCATATACTGCTGCGTTCCAGCCGCACTGAACTTCACAGCCCCATCCCCCCTCCTCCCCTGCCCCTGCGTCGCCCCGTAGTTCGTCGCATCGTTACCGTTTCCGGAACTATCCAGCCCGAGGTTGTTCGGGTCCTCGAACTGGTAGCTCACCAGCGGCGCGTACGGCTGGCAGCCATCCACGGAAGTCGCCCCGACGGAGTACGTCGTGGTCATGTGGGGGCAGCGGTCGCACCTCTTCATGCCGGATCCATCGTCGTAATGTCCATAATCGCAGCCCACACACTGGCTTGCCGTGAAGTTGGGTGTGTGGTAGTCGCCCTCGCAGTGGACGCAGTCTTTCAAGAGATAGAACAACGCCTTCTTTGAAGATCCAACAGTGACGCCACTGGTGGAGAGAAATTGAGAACTTGCCGCCGCGGTAGGCCCACAATCCCTGAAGGCACCAGTGCTTCCGTCATAGTTGCAGTAACCCCAAGTGTTGACATCATTCAGATAGTCGTATTCAGACCCAAACAACTTAAAGTCCACCCCCATGCTGTTATCCGTAGCGCTCCAGGCATAGAGCATATTCGAAGACACGCTCCAAGTATCCTTGTACGTGATGCGCTTGTAAAAGATGAGCCAGTGTGTCAGGGCACAGTCATAACAAACCCTAACGATAGTGCCATATCTGTTGCTCGCAACAAGGAGCTTAAAGGCATCGTCCCAGCTCGCCACCGGGGCACTCGCGGCGGCGTTCAGATCCGTCACGCCCGGGAAGCCCTTGCTGGCCACCAGCTCCGGGTAGTGGTACCCGAGCGGGTTCGGGTTGTAGCTGTCGCGGATGCAGCCGGTCGGGTAGAAGAGCGGATAGTAGTGCTGCTCGACGTCGAATTGGGTAAACGGAAAAGGATAAACGCGGAAATCATCAATGGCACCATACAATCGATAACTACCACCGTTTCCTATTCTCCAAATTGGAGTTGTGACTGAACCCATTTTCCTTTTCGTTAATTTGTTGTGGACCAATTCACCATTAAACCAAATCATGTATGCATTTGCATTATCTGAACCATCGTCGGGTAAAATTGACCAAACAATGTGATGCCAAGTACTATATGGGCGATTAACTTGAACGAATGAAGCACTTCCACTATCATAAGCCGCTATAGCAAAATCTAAATTATTGCTTTGGATCAATAACCCATTCCCACCATCCCTGAAAAAAATGATATTTGAATAAAGATTGGTAGACGACGTTCTGTATAACCAGAAAGACAGCGTTATACCACCACTTTGCTGTATTGCACTGAAATCATGTATCCCATTCAGCACTAGATTTTGATTAGTAGAACTTCCATCAAAGTATGCAGCACCGCTTCCTCTCCTTCCCATTCCAAACGTTACACCCCCTGTATTTGTTGCATGATCTCCATACCCCGAGCTATCATATCCCAAATCATTCGGATCATCAAACTGAAGGCTGGTGAGCGGCTCATAAGCCGTGCATTGGCTTAAAGAAGTAGCCCCCACCGCAGCAGTCGTGGTCATGTGAGGGCAGCGGACGCAGGTCTGGGTGCCGGTGCCGTCATCAAAGTAACCAATTTCACACTTACATTCTGATACAGAATTTGAACCAATTGATCCTGTAGTATAGTCACCAAGACATGCCATACACCCAAAGTCAGGTGCTATATTTTCTAGAATTCGAAGATCGTCCCCAGTGTTCTGATAAGTCAAAAAAGCATACAAGACATTATCCATATCTTCACTACTTAATACCTGATCCCATATGTAAACCTGGGAGAAGGCAAAATTGCTAGATTGCGAAGAAATACCATCGTTGATACGCAAAGCATTGTTTCCAGATCCACCTGTAGCCAAACCTTTATCCCATATTGTAAAACCTTGCTTCAAGGAAGCCATCTTGACATTTGTTGGAATTACACCTCCGTTGGTAGCACATACACTTAACCAATCATCCGCATTATTCAGTCCCCAAAACAGACTTTCTGTATTGTAACTCGTACCAAGAAATACTATTCCTGCTTTACCATTTGTTCCACCAGCCGTGTCAATATGACCCAATGCAAAATTACTGTTTCCTTGCAAGACCCTGCTTCTAGACCCACCATTATATCGAATCATAGCACATATAGTGAAAGTACTTGGTATACTGTTAGTAGGCCAATACATTTTTTCAGCAGTCGTCCCTTTGACGTAAGCAACAGATCCCACTGCACCGCTACCACTCTCAAATCCAGATGAAAAACCACTGCCTACGACTGTTACTGATGCCCTACTACCAAGAGAATCAGGTATTCCCGAACCAGTCCAATCTTCAGCATGGTAAATTCCCCATGGTATTTTTGTATCTAAAAGATTACCCAACCTTTGATAAGAATTACTATAGATACTTTCGCCATTCGTAGAATATGTCCCCTTGTTGCATTGAGCCAAGTTTTCATCAGTTGATAAAACACATTGTGTTGATGTTGTAGATCCTGTTGCTAAAGTTGTATATCCATCAGGACATCTAGTGCAACCATCTATTGTTATTTCTTGGAAAGACATGTAGTCAGCACTTGGTTTATTCCAGTAAATGAACACATATCTGCCTCTCAATGAACATCTCACTGTTAATTTTTCATTATTTGTAGAAAAGTCAAAATACCCAGTTCCACATTGTGCATTATTCAATGCCGTTGTTGAATCACCGATTAATATTCTTGAATAATCGTTCTGTTGTGGACAACAATCTACTCTGCTCCATAAACTGACTTCCTGTACATCTTTCGAACTCCCGAGATCAATCCTAAACCAGAATGTTGTGTAAGTTGTTCCGACCGGGCTTGAGTGATATCCTGATGCAGTTGTATCATAATTATTATCAACAGCACCCGCAAAACTAAAACCAGTCCATGCTCCACCGCTCAGAGAAGCCAACGAACAACTACTGGGTGTTGTACCACAATCTTCTAACGACTCCATAAATCCTGATGCTCTATATGTCCCAATTGGACAAACACCAGGAACATGATTGTAGGACGTTTGCACTGAAACTGATAAAATTGAGATGAATAAAAAACACAAATAAATTTCCACTTTTGCAATAGAGTTCCAATGCCTCATGCTTCCGACACCTATCTCTTGAACAACCAGCACACCAACTGATATATGTGGCCCACCCAGACCCGCGGAACGGAGCACGGGAGTGATGGAGAGCCTTTACCGCGGCGAGGACAGCGACGGGACGGGCAGGTCGGAGCCAAAAAATGGGGGGATGGGTAACGGGGGTAACGGTTCAGCGTTCGATGTCTCGTTGGTGGGGCGGGCCCGGCAGGGGTTCCGGATGCCTGTGAGTGGGGTTCTTGGTCATAGCTCCAAGCCGCCCACCGTCGCACCTACAAAGCCGATCACACAGAGACCAGTGACAAGCGGTCCGCGGATGGTGCCGCCGCCTGACAGGGTTATTAGTCCATCTCTAAAAGATTCAGACAGTGCCTACAGCCTTGCGACCGACGACGGGGCGAGCTCGAAGCACCCGGAGATCGTCAGGACGGGATACATACTATCCTTCACTATAGTCATCATGACAACCTGCATCCTAGAGAACCGGGGCAACGTCTTTGCGCTGAACCTTGCGATGCTGGCGGCGATGCCGCTGCTGAGTGCTACCATGGTATTGCACAGCAGCTCTCAAGGGAGGATACGGTATTCGTTGCTTGCTATGGTGGGGGTCACGTGCCTCTCGGCATCGTCTATATCTATAATCCTCTCGGACACGACGCTCTCCCTCCTGCGGCACACACCCGGCCTGCTCTGTTTGACTCTATTCTTCTACGGGATGTCGACAGCCTGGCGGCGGATGATGTCGGCGGTCTGCTCGGTGCTCATATTGCTATGTATCATAACCTCCGCAATCGTCGACGCCAACTTCGAGAACAAGCAGACCATGGTTTTAGCGACGTGCCTGATCTTCGGTCTCTTGTTCCTAGAATCCAACGTCGCGGTGACACCGCTGGCGTGTAAGAAAGAAGAAGGGGGGTGCATGGGGATAGTATGAGATAATAAAACTAAGAACTTTACTTGTACGCAAACTAGGACCAATGATTACTCCTTGCGCTGCTTCTTCTCGACAGAGCTAGCCGCGCCTTCGCTGGCTGCCCTCTTCACTGGGAGGGCGGCACTTTTCGTGGATTTCATCATTGGTACCGTCCTCACGAGGTTGGCTGACGCGGCGTCTACCTCCTTCTGGATCCGAGGCTGCATTTTCTGGTCGACGGCGGAGGTGGTGATGATAATGCAGAGTGTCATCTTGCTCTGCATAACCGTATCGTAGATGGCATCGATTCCACCGAGGGCCTCGATCTTCTGCTTCATGCCGCGCGCCTGCAACTTATACTCGGCATCCAAACGCAGCCGTTTCCCTTGAAATTCGAGGAATTTGAGGGTTTCGGGGAGGTCGAAGAACGAGGTGTTGTTCTTCTTCTGAAACAATCTAACAAAGTCAGTAATGTTCTTGGATTCGTAGCGAATGATCTTATTGTTTTTGGGATCCTTGATTGCCTTCTCTTCGTACTGCGTGGTGAAGCTCTTGGGAAAGTTTTCCATGCTGCTGCCCTCGGCCAGGTAGAGGGAGGTGTTCACCTGCTGCACGCGGATGCATTCCCTGATGTGATCGTGACTGCACTTCTTGCACCCCGCCAAGTGATTGCTGAAATTTTCGACCAGGAAGAAATGGATGCACTCCCCAAGCTTGTGCAAAAGGCTGTGATGCACGAATTCGGGCGGGTTGAAGCCAGCGGGTAGCTTCCACAGATACGGAGCGACGTATGGCAACTTTAGATTCTGGTTCCAAAGCCAGGGTGCACCAAGGCGGTAGAGTCCAGTGGACGGGATATCCTTGATCCTGTAGACGCGCAAAGGTGTTGGATTTTGATCCGACATGACAGATTGCCTTGCCCGCCCTCCCAGCCCGCGCGCTTTTATATGGAAACACACGAGGGTGCGACGCCATCGATTTAAACGTACTGAAGATCCCGCCATGCCAGAGACATGGCCTTCACGGTGCTGTTCGCGGCGCTGCAGTTCGCGGTTGCGCTGACGGCCATCGTGGTGACCTCCAAGATCGTAGGCCCGCGCCTGTACTACTACCACACGAGGATCACAACGCACAACATGGACGCGCTTTGGTCGCGGAACGTGTCCTTCGTGGCGCTGCACCCGGGAGGGATGGACGATATGGGGATGGGGGGTGCGGGGTTTGACAGCGTCACGGCTTCGCAGGGCAACCGCATCATGCCATCGCACCTTGACTCCGTAACCTTGACCATCCTCCCTGTCCTTCTTGTGACCCTCTGGACGACGATGACGATCTTCAAGCTGCCTGAGAGCAGGCAGTCGTGCTCGAAGATATCACCCGAAGACTCCTATTCACACGAGACCATGCAGGAGCACGCCACCTGGCACATCCTCTTCTTTGGCATCCTCTTCGTCCTGAACGCGGCCTTTGTCGTCTACGTCTGCAGCCCGGTCGACCTCCCCGTCGTCACCCTCGTCACCTGCATCCTCGTCCTGGCGGGGGAGATTGTCACGCTCCCGCGCGGGGAGGAGGAAGGGCATACGCTCGCTAACTTCCTCCGGTCTCTGTCACTATTGTTAATGCTAATTGTGTATACCTTCCTGTACTCCCAAGCCAGGAATGACGCAGAAGGGGTCATGGCAGCCGTCGCCGCCCGCTTCTTCCTAGACATGATCCTCGTCATCTGCCACACAGGGAATGGAGTCGTCATGGAGCACATCGTGGAGTGCCGCGTCCTGTATGTCGTCTGCAACAGCGTCCTCCTGACATCGCTCTATGCCTGCTGGGGGAGGTGGAGGTGAGATATTTAAAATTAGAAGAGAACCAGAGAGTCAAACATCAGGGATGTCACACTGGATAAAACGAGAGGAAAAAGATATGACGGCAGAGGAGCAAATTGTTCAACTTATCGCAAATTTACTGTACGACGAACTCCTGGATAGAGGGTATGACACATTGGAAAAACGCTACCGCTATCTCACAGATGTGATATTCGTCGAGGATGTACGCGATTTCACTGCCACCAATATTCAATGGACGAACAGAAATTTCTGGGAACGCAAAGTATGCGAGTCGGCGAAAGACAAGGAAAACAAATCCGTATACATGAAAGTGCTCAGAAAAGCCTCTATGGTTTTAAGAAGGCACAATAATGTCCACGAAAGAAACGTATTTGCGACAAGGATGGGGTTGCTGTCCCAAAGTGTAGTATCAGGCATACTGATCGATGACGTAAAGCCAATCGACGAATTCAAAGCCATCGTCAACACTCTGAATGATCTTCTAGACAATATCAGCAAGCATACGATATACAAGGGGATCAAGGAAGATAGACAGGATGTAGAAAACATCGTAAAACAAATCGAAGAACACACAAGGAAACAACACGATTCGCTTTGGGGTAATCTGACAGAATCATCTCGAATCAAAACTAATACAGATAAATTTAGAAAAAAGAGAAGGATGCCCGAACAAACGAACGTTTACGATGATGTCAGAGATGTAATCGTCATCATCCTGGACCTAGGGGTGCAGGCATACCTCATATAAAATGGACTCATACGCATTCATGGCTTGTGAGGTGGAGGTAAAGACAAATAGGATCATAAAAGCCCCTTAAACTTTAACGAGAAATGGACGCAGTCAAGGAACGCATCATCTACACAGTGGTATCCTACCTCTCGGTCGGTCTGTCGCTGAACCTAGCCCTGTACTGCCTCGTCAACAACTTCAGGTTCGATTGCGGGGTGTGAGAAATAAAAAAAATGGTGTTTTTTTTTCAATAAAAAAAATTGAAATCATCACCCTCATACCCCGACCCAGGTCCCCAGGGAAAGCCCCCCCCCCTTGCCAGATTTCTGAAAACCGTTAAACCGTTAAACCGTTAAAGTTAACGGTCTTTAAAACCTTTAAAGAAGGTTCGCCGGACAGTATACGTATAGTATGTATATAGTATATAGTATGTATGTATATGTATGTATATGTATGTATGTATATACATACTATGTATATGTATGTATCTATGTATGTAATATATGTATATATATATATATGTCCTGCGAACCTTATTTAAAATGATCAAAGGAGAAGAATCGCCGGACGGTGGTTGAAGGTTTTAACGGTTTAACGGTTTAACGGTTTAACGGTTTTCAGATTCTGGCCAGGGGGGGGGCCTTTCCTGGGAGACCCGGCTGTATAAGTAATTATAAACCCCCCGCTTCCCCGCTCAGACCACCTCTTTTTTATTTTTTTTTAAGGGAGGGTCCGTTTCCTCCTCCTCCTCCGTTGATAGCAAGGCGGGAAGGGCGGGGAGATCGGGCGGGGAGAACCACCACAGGCGTCCTGCATCGGCCATTATTTAAGCTTGCGCGGGTGGAGAGGGGGAAAGTAGTCGCGCGCATGTCCAGGAGACCGCCCGCGGACACATTCGACAGCGTCTACTCGCAGCCCGGCCCCAGTCCGGCAAATGTTTCAGCTCCCTTTCGTTCCCCCGCCGCCCAGCGGTTCAGTTCCCCGCACCCCAACTTCATGGCGTACAACTCCCCGTTCCAGGCGGTTCCTTCTCCTCAGACCTACCCGGGTGTATCCGCTTTGGTGGACTTCCGGGATGGCATCCAGATCGTTGAGGACGAGGCGGAGCTTGACCGCGACGTGCTCCCAAGTTTCCTGCAGAGGAACGGCCGCAAGGGTGTTTCTTCCAGGGGCATCGCTGGCAAGTACCATGACGACGACGATGAGCACGAGGATGCGGAGGAGGAGACGGTGAGCGCCTCCGCGGAGGATGTCCGCAGCATGGTGGAGGAGAACCTCCGCCGGAACTGCAAGTCCCGCTATTCTTCCTTGTCTGCGCTGGCCGGCAGATCCGGCGATTCTTCTTTGAAGTCCTCCTCCGAGGGGAAGCTTGACAAGAAGGCGGACCATGAAGACATCCTGAAGAACGTCCGCGAGAGCCTGAAGGAGATCCGGTTGAAGCTGTCCGGCGAAACTCCCGGGGGTTTAAAGGAGAGCTTAAAGGATAAGGCGCCGGTGTCTTCCTCTCTTGCGACGTCATCCCTCGCGTCCTCCCTCGCATCCCCCGTCCCGGGAACGACCCGCAGCTCCCGCCTCCTGATGGGGAGCGTGGGAAGCATGATCCGTGCGTAGGGGTGTTTCAACCCAGAGTGTATTTAACAAAGCGTGAATGTACCTGAAAACCAAACCATCGGCTCGCACCACCCCCTCCTGCCCGCGCACCTGCATGCGAACGGTGCAGCTGCTCTTCTACCGCGCCCAGCCGCAGGACCATTGGATCAACCGCCTCGTGTCCTGGCTGGACCCGCCGTACGTCCACGTGGAGCTGAGGTTCGAGGATGGGATGGCGTCGTCGATCTTCGCTGGCGAGGTCCTCTTTTTCCGCCCCCGCAGCTTCGCCAACCCGCACTACCACATCGAGACCCTCACCGCGGAGGAGAGGGGATATCAGGAGATGTACCTCTACTGCCAGCGCCGGGCGGCCCAGAATGTCAGGTTCGACAACCTCGGCCTTCTCCTCGCCGCGCTGCCTTTGTACACCCGGACCCCGATCGACCGCACCTTCTGCAGCCGGCACGTCGTCGAGACCCTCCAGATGGGGAACGTGCCGGAGTTTTTGCTGCTATCTCCCCACCGCACCACCCCGACGATGATCTTCAAGGCCGCGAAGAACTCCGGCAGGACGTTCTTCTCCAGCGTCCCGTTCAAGATCAGCATGCTGGAGAGGAGCCAGGCGGACCGCCCCAGGACAAAGGAGAGGACGTCGGAGGGCGTGGTGGAGGCGGTCACCTTCAGGCGATAGGCATGCTGGCCGCACTGTCGGTCATGGGGTATGGGTTGATCATATGAAACGCACAGATGGTGTGCATTACGTAGTAAATTGGGTGTTTACCCCGTTTTCTTCTTCCCTGTGTCCAAACCCCCGCGCTTCCCATCGCCCTTGAGCACGCCGTTGATGCTACCCATGAAGGAGAGGTAGAGCTTGGCCATCTTTTCGTCGACGCAGCGGTGGCCGGTCTCCTGATCGACGGAAACGACGCACTCCCTCACTTCGGCGGCGATCCTGGACATCTCTCTGACGCTCCTGGCCGCCACCATGTTGGGGCAGACCATGTGGGAGTGGATGTGCAGCCTGACGCCCTCCCGGGTCATGCCGCAGTCCGGCCACTGGGCGAGAAGGTTCTCGTGCACCTGCGCGACGATCTCCTCCTCCGACATGAGCAGCGCCGAGTCCCGGATAAAGTCCATGACCGCCTGCATGTAGGAGCAGTCCGAGCTGCAGTAGCGGCAGAACCAGCAGCCTTCCTGCAAGTTTTGACTGTCCTCCATTCTCTGGTCCATCATTCCGTCCATGCCCGCAGGCTCCTTCCTCCCGGAAACGCGAAATCGCGTTTTATACTTCTGGCACGGCTGTCCACCAACCCGTATTTAGGACACTGCCTTCCGCGGGATGGTAAGTACGGCCTTATGACCACCCACGTTCCCTTCTACACCTACGGGCCGGTCTTTGGGCCGAGCGTGTCTGGTGGGATGGATCCCTGGGGTATGGTTCAGGTTGGTGTTTCGGTGAAAGGCAGGAAGCCGTTTGGTAGGGTTAACGGGGATAACCAAAAAGTTCATAATGTGAAACAACCAACCTTCAAGCCAAATACAGATCTCATGAAGGAAAAGAGGAAAGTAAAGAAGGATGAACACATGAATGTGACGAGAAAGGAAGATGTCAAACCAGCCAAACATGAAACAACCTTCACATTCCCCTCGAAGCCCCCCGCCCCCTCTAAGCCCCCCGTCTTCCTCCGCCCCCACCGCGAGGAGATCGACCTTCGCTTCCGGGCGATGCGGGAGAACCAGAGGTACACGCTTCTATTGACTCACAGGAGTGGGGAGCGGGATGCTTCCCAGGGGATGCCGATGGGCCCCGTCCTGCAGTACGACGACAGGCTCCTGGAGAAATCATCCCCTGCCCCGGTTCCCCCGTCCTTCAACGTGGATAGGCACTTCCTCCCCGGCTGGCGCAAGCACCGCCCTCCCCTCCACAACAAGCGGCGCTGGCTCCGGTCTTACTTTGGGTACCTGCCCTGGCGCGGTGTGAGGGATGAGCTCAAGCTCGTGGACAAGGAGGACGTCACCACGACCACTCCGCACGACCTCGCATGCTTCTTTGCCGCCCTCTTCAAGCTCCATCAGCTGTCCGTGGATGGGGAGGACCTCCCCCTGAAGGCCGCCGTGTACGGCGCTGGATGCGGTGGCAGCACCGTCCCTCTGGCGCTGCTGTCCGAGATGGTCTACTGCGTCGAGTGGAAGCAAAAGGAGTGCAACGAGCTGCGCAAGAACATGAACACGATCCTCGGGCACTTTGGTGTCAGCCCCTCTCGGGTGGGTGTCATCCGGGACGACTTCACGCAGTTTGCCCTCCCCTTCAATACACAGTATCTGCTGGTGTCACCGACGTGGGAGGAGAACGGGGACGAGCCCAACGACCGCGTGTATTGCGGGCTGCAGCGCACTCCCGTGGAGGAGGTTGTTTCCAATGCGTTCGAGATGAGCCAGGGTCTGAGGATGGCTGTAGTTCACCTCCCTGTCACCATCGATCGGCAGGCCCTGCAGAAGCACTTCAACGAGAAGAAGCTGAGGTGTGTCTTTCGCCCCTTCATGGGCCCCAGGGCCGTTCTGCGGACCCTGTCCTCCAGTCGAAACCCGAGTATCGGGGGTGTACAGGATGAAGGGATGGACCCACTCTTGGAGATGCTCTCGGAGATGGCCATGCCCTCGGGGGAGGATCCGGTTGTTCCCACGGATCAGCAGTGGAAGGAGATGCAGAAGAAGATCGCGGCGACGATAGGCAACGCTGGTGACATCAATGCTGCCATCGACACCCTCGTCCGCGGCTACCAGAAGCCCGGCGGGATCATGCGAAACTACCTGCGGGCGGTGAGCAGGGGTGTCTTCCAGAAGCCGCTGACGTTGGAGAGGCTCGACCCCTCCGGCGATGACTTTGACGGCTACAGGCCGGTGAAGCGGTACCTGCATAACATCGCGATGATTGTCACCCGGGATGAACCCTACCAACTCCCGGACCGCCCTGCCTGGACCTCCCGCGAGGAGCACGCCGCCTCTGCCTCCCTCCAGGCCGTCGAGATGGAGCAGATGGCGAGGGCGCTGCAGCTCGGCTTCAAGGCGGAGCCGGAGAAAGTGCTCGCTGCCACCCACGCAGCTCGGGCGGCTTTGCCGATCGTCTGGAAGGACGACATGGATGTCGGCGAGGTCATCGGGAGCCTTATCAAGGCGTACCAGCTCATCGGCGCCAGCAACGCCCCGTACCCTTACTCCGCCCGGTCCGACGCCGACCCCACTGAGCGCAGGGCCAGGGCGCTGTTCCGGGAAGTGAAGCGCGGGGAGAGGGAGGAGGCGAGGATGACGGCCGAGGATGCGAATGTGGTGAAGAAGCACAAGAAAGTTACCGAATCCTTGGAGGATATCAAGGCTCTTATCCAGGAAGACAACGAGGTACTGAAGCATGTAAAATTAAGGCTCAAGGAAACTAGAGAATTTTGGAATCGCCTGCAAGAAAGGGTTCCACGCGTAGCACCCAGGAAGACACCCGGGGGCAACAAAGAGAATCCATCAGCCGTGGACGGAGGGGCTGCGGACACAGACGATGCGCTCTTACAAGAGATGAAGAGAGTTAAGAACATGATCAGAGAACTGGAGAGGGAGAAAGAGCAATTGGAGAATGACATACAGGAGTCTATGGAGGAAGAGAAGGAGGTGGAAGAAGAGATGAAATCAATCACTAGCAACCATGACGACAGGAGTATGCCAGCAACATCGGAATCCCGCATGTCCAGGGCCTACGTGTCCCCCGAGGAAGACAGCCTCTTCGCCATCACGCAGGAGGCGCTCAGCGCGGTGTCGATCCATCCGAAGCAGGAGGGCCAGGCGCTGGGTGCGACCTGGACTTCCAGGAAGGTGCGCGACAGCGATCTGGACCTGGCGATCCGGAGGGTGGACAAAGCGGTGTCGGCGCTGCAGGGAGGCACTCCTTTCCAAGTAAGTCAAACAGCATCCGCGTGCCTCCACCAGGCGCAGGCCACCCTGCAGGCCGCCGCGGAGACCTTCGCGGACACTGCCGAGTTGCAGAAGGCCCACGACGCGCTGGATGCCCTTGTGAACGACATGCAGCTGGCGTTCTCGGGTGCGCTGCGTCCCGTGGAGGTCAGGGCTGACGAGCCCGACGAGGAGGCAGCCGCGCGCTACCGGAACCTGCACGTCACGCACGCGAACAAGGCGGTGCGGGGCTTCGTGCGGGCCATCCGGGCGTACCGCTCCAAGGTCCTGCACACCGCGGAGGAGCTGTACCCGCGGGAGTGCGAAGACTGGGTCGACACGCTCGCCACCATCCACGAGACGGAGAACGCGGTGATCGCCGCGGGGGAGACGGCGCTCGGGGTGAGGAAGCTGGCCAGCGACCTGGCGGCCATCGACCCTTCCCGTCCCGGCGCGGCCAGGAGGAGGGATACGCTCTCTTTGAATTTACAGAAATCCACCGCCGCGCTGAAGGAGCAGGTCGCCGCCTACCACCGCGTCCGGCAGCCATCCTCGCAGAAACCCCAGGCCCTACTCGACGGCATGGTGGTGAACGAGATGCTCCGGACCGGTTTTGCCTGGCGAGACCCGGCGGTGAAGGCGCAGGAGGAGCGCTGCGGCCGGGCGCAGGCCTGCATCCGGCATTACTCCGCGGTGATGTCCACATTGCTGGCGGCGGGGCTGGACCCTTCTAGGATTGATGCCGGGAGGGTTGCGCTCCATGGGCAAGTAGGGCCGGAGGTGGCGGCCGGCCTCGTCCTCCGCCGCGCCACGCAGCGCAGCAACATCCAGGCGCTGGGCAGGGCCATGGCCGAGGTGCGGGACACGGGCTACTCCGGGACGGACATCGAGCGCCTCACCCTCACGGACACGGCGCTGCAGAACCTCCACGCCATGGTCCACTGGGTGGAGACGCTGGACCCCAGGCAGGCCGCGGAGCGGGTCGGCAGCGCCCTGCACGCCCCCGGTGCCCCCTTCACGGACGAGCAGAAGCGGAGCATCGCGGAGGCCGTCAAGACCGTCCCGAGGCTGAAGCCCATCCGTTCGCGGGTCTGTGCTCTCCGGGACGCGGTCGACACGGCGCTGCAGAGGGGCGTGTGCACCGCTGACGCCCTCGAAGCCCTCGACGCCCTGTCGCACATGGGCGAGGCGGAGGACCTTGCGGAGATCGTCGCCCCCAACGCCCACCCCGCTGCCATCTCACTCAGGAGGCTGCTGCGGGTGTCGCAGGACATCCTGTCTGACTTGTCCAGTGAGGGCAGCCCCTTCGTTCCCGACACGGTGATGCAGATGTGGAGGTCGTACCTGGATGACTTCCTGTCGTCCCCCGCTGGAACCACCGACCTGGAGGTCCTGGAGGTGATGATGCAGGACAAGGCCTTCGGACCCAGCATGCTAGCCGACTGCCAGGCCCTCGTGCAGCAGCAGCAGGACCTGGCTGCCAAGGTCTTTGACGGCTACATCGCCGCCTACACCACCCTGGGCGCCCTGTACGACGCCTACTCCCGCTGCCTCCGGATCGCTTCCACGCTCCCGGACTTTGCATCACAAGATGACTCCACCAAGTATGAAACCCTCTCCCTCGCCGACGATTGCGCCGCCGCCGCCTACGAGACGGGCCTGCTCGCAGAGGACATCCGCGAGATGCGCGGCGTGGTCGGCGAGAGCATCCGGCACATGCACGGGGTGTGCGACGTTCGCGGGCTCATCTCCGAGCTCAAGATCAATGTCTCTGTGTTGCTGCGGTAGATCACTTAGCTGTCCTTACATCTACTCTTGTTTTATGATTTATTTTCATATTTAATTTGAATACATTGAATAGCGATCATAAGGGGCTATGGATCGACATGCTCATGCCCAAAATGTGGATAAGAGAAAGCGACTTGTGCGAGAGCTTGCACGACTCGGCCGTGAACAACGAAAAATAGTTTATGAACAGATAAAAAGATTATTTCAGAAACAAAAAGAAAACAATAAACGTCTTTTCAGCGGCGTGGAAACAAAAGCAAGGGATGTAATTCCCGGTAACGATTTCAATTATGTAGAATTCAAATTTCAGTTTGATATACGGGGAAGACCACCATATGAGTTAAGTTTTTATTTTCCCGACATATATGATATGGCCATTCATGATCCATCTCAGGCAGTTTACATGAACTATAGAAAGACTTACTGGCTTACAATTCAATATTTTGCCATGTCGAAATTGAATGATGCAGATAAGGAATTATTACGGAGATGGACACAAACGGAAGACTATTCAATCACTACAATGTTACTGCAGATTTTCTTTAAAAAGAAATGCGAACCAAGAAAATCCATTCCCAAATCAAAAGAGGAACTCAAGTCAATCATGGATGTAATCGTAGGTGATATAATAAGGCACAAACTTTTCCCAAAATTCATTCAAGATTGGGAAGCATATGAGAAACAACAAAATGAAATACACCAAAATCCAAACGATACACCAAACCAAGATAATTCTCTCCATGGAAATATTCTTCCGTCCACATTCAAAGACGCAACCTACAAAGAACTGAAGAAGATACTCTCGGAAAACAATTATGCTAAAGTCAGAGAGGCTGTGGTCGCCTTTATAAAGGAACTTTATAGAATCAACGGGTTGCTCAGACCCATCAAAGATAAGTTCTGTCCACCCGACTTTTGGGAAGGTGCAGACATCTATGTCTTCAGGGGACATAATGACATTGATTTCAATAATCCAGATTTTGACCATAACAATGGTATTTTTTCTACGTCTCTTGAGTTCAACGTTGCTGCTGGATTTGCCACAACCTTGAAAGAGAGTCATATGAAGGTCAAAGGGTCAGGAAATGACGAATTCATAAAGAATACGGTGTATATCCTTAAACTTTCTTACGAATCGAATGCCCTGTTCACTATGCCGTTGTCGCGCTTTGATCATGAGATGGAAATCACGTTGTTACCAGACAATGAAGAGGCCTTTATGCAGAGCCTACAGGACTGCATGAATCTAACAATGGAGGACGTGCTATGTAAGAACCCAACTCCTCTGGTATCGGATGACATGGTACTGGACGGGGAGATAAGGGACACGATGCGTCGCGTATACAGCATCAAGGAGCGTGATTTCAGATTCCGCGATGATAGTATCAGTTTCATACACTGCGATAGCTGGTATGTATTGAGTCCGGATACAGGTTATATTCTGAAGGTAGTTAAAGCATATGAATAGCCTAGTAATGCGGGCATGAGCTATTGATGAATTGCCATTGCTGCTTGTTGTTGATCCTGCGATATAAAAAAGTCTTGGAAGATCAGGGTTTGGTTGATATCAATCATGGGTATGATATCTTTCATTTTATCGTTGAAGTGCTTGGCAGCTTCCCTATATTTCATATTCAGACCATCATAAATGTCCTCCGGGATGTTGCTGAGCTCATGCAGTGACGTCGTTAACGCCTTTTTTAGACGGTCGTGTATCGATGTTAGTTCGCCCGTTATGGTTTTCAGGCCGTCTCCTTCTCCATGGGTGCCTGTCGCTCGTGCCGCGGCCTGTTCCAGTTGATTGATGAGCGATGATGTCTTGTGCATGTTGTGCATCACGCTGTGATCCTTCACCAGCGTGCAGAAAACCTCAGTAAAGTTTCGGAGACAGAGGTACATGTTTTTCACGCTTGCCAGCCCTGTGTCTCTTCTTGCTGCCTGGTCGTAGATAATGTACGGGGATATTATCTTGGACATTAACGTGATCCTCGACACCAGCACTCCGTGATCACCATTGTCCACAATCGCTATTTGAAAACGCGGGAGTATGTTGCTGAACGCTTCGATGGTGTCGGGGTCGTCTTCGTGTATCTCCGAACAAGCTTTCACCCACTCGTCATCGTAGTTAGATGATTGCAGCATCTCCAGCACGTCATCCTTCTTGTTGTGCAGTATGTGGTCTGAGATCAATTTCGCAATATGGTGGTATGCCATCGATGCCATCTTTCCCTCCCTGTACCTTGACATTTATCCTTAAATAAGGGTGTTTTTGTGATGTATGGGTTCATTACTCTCGATCTAATTTTATTGAAACGGTACCACTCACTCTAGATCCCCTCCTCCTTGAACGCCATGGCGAAGTCGTTCCAGATGTCGCCCCCGATGGCGGGCGGGCGCTCGAGCTCGTCGGTCGCCCTGCGCTTGTCCCCGACCCTCGCGGCCTCGGAGCTGAAGGTCCCGTTGACGCGCTCCTTGAGCTCGTTGTTCTCGAGCCTGAGCTGGTCGAGCTCGTGGGTCTGGCGCTCGTAGAGGTTGGACGCGCACACCATCATGCGCCACACCCCGTTGTCCTCGGCGCTGTTCTCGACAAGGCGCTTCATACCGGTGAGCAGCCTATCCTTCATGCCCTGGTCGTTGCTCTCCAGCGCGTCGCCGAACTTGGCCATGACGGTGTCGAGTACCTTCTGCATGTCGTGCCTCGTCCTCTCGCTGAGCTTGTTGTTCTTGTTCATCAGCTCCTCCATCTGCGCGCGGAGCTTCTGGTTGGCCTCCTCCAGGCTCTTGATGTGCTGCAGGACGGGGGTCATGTCGTTGAAGTTCCTGACCTCGCCCTTGGAGTCGACGACCTTGCCCGGGCCCGGATTCCCTGGGGTCTGCGAAATGGATGACTGCTGGGTACCCTGGAAGGGCTGGCCTTGCAGGGAAGACCCCTGGAAGGAAGACCCTTGGAAGGAAGACCCCTGTAGTGCCTGCATGCCCGAATGCGTGTGGTCGCCCTCCGACATCTCTCCTGGCGTGCGATCACTTTATTCTTAAATATACCACCTAGCCCGCTACGTTGCTCTACCGCCCGCGGGAACCCGTCTCGCGTCCGCTTCCTCTTCTTCTTCTTCCTGTCTTGAATCCCTCCTGACTTCGCACTCCACCAGACCCTTCCGGATCCCGGTGCTAACGGAGGCTCTAGGCCGCTGGGGGCGGAAGGACTGGATCACGAGCGTCACGCCGCCGCGGCAGCGTATCTCTTGCAAAGGCTCCAGCGAGATGCTCTGCGCCTCCCGCACCACCTCCCTCTCGTTCTCCGTCCTCCTCCGCGGCTTGAAGCCCACATGGAAGAGGGAGTAGCTGGACTCAAAGAAGTTCCCCGGCGCGGCCCGCACG
Source organism: Guillardia theta CCMP2712 (assembly GCF_000315625.1). Taxonomy (NCBI): domain Eukaryota; class Cryptophyceae; order Pyrenomonadales; family Geminigeraceae; genus Guillardia; species Guillardia theta. Next base: position 21,933 of record NW_005434423.1, read on the forward strand.
GGCCAGAACATCAGGTCACCCTGCAGCTGGCTCAGCGGGGTGGCACGGCGGTCCCGCTGCAGGCCCAGCGCCGCGAACACGTTGTCCTCCACCCCTCCCGTCCTCTCCGACCTGCGGTTCTCCCCGAAGACCCTCACCTCCAGGTTGGTCCTCCTTCCCGGCCTCCTCCCCGGCGTTCTTCCCGGCATCATTCCCGGCATCCTTCCCGACATCCTTCCTGATGCGCTCCTTGGTGAAGTTCTTCCCGCCCTCTTTTGTAGCCGTGTGCCTCCCGCCAGACCTCTCCACCCGGTACATCACGTCGAACCTGCGCGCCTCCTCCAGCATGTCGAGGATCGCCTCCCCCGCGTCCGACCACCCGCGGCGCACCAGCGGAGTCACCCGTTCGCACTTCTCGCACCACGCGACCACACCCGGGCACAGCCCCTTCTCCAGGCGGTCGCTGGCCATCGACAGGATCCTCTTCCTGGCATCCGCCGCATTGAGGGGGCTGACTCCGCCGTCCAGCGCAGGGACCTGCATGAATATCTTCATCGAGATCGGTTTTTCTATCCATCCCTCGGGAGGGTCGTCCACCTCTCCCCACTTGCAGCACAGGCACTCGCGCATGTTGTCTGGGGTGCGCTCCCGTTTCCCGCGCTTTTTGTAGCCCTCGCTAAAAAAAAGAAAAAAAATTAATGGCAGCCCCAGAATCGACCCGACCGCACCCCCCTCCTATTAACGCTCCTGTTGGAAGCACCCCGGAGATGGAAGAGGCGAAGCGGGAGAAGCAGCTGGCGAAGGACCGTGCGAGGGAACGGATCGCGGCGATGGAGAACCAGAGCACGGCGGACGACCGGATCAACCGTACCTTCGAGCTGTACCCTCTGACGAGAGACGAGCAGGACACCTGTGCGGCGCTGCTGGAGCCGTGCAAGCACACTTCCCTCCTTGTGATGCCGACGCACCGGATCAACGAGCTGGGGGAGTTCCAGGGCTTCCGCTTCAACGCCGGGACCCACGTTTCCGCGGGGATCCTGCCGATCTCGAGGAAGATGTTCTTCGGGACGACGATGACGGAGTGCATCTCCCCGGGGGGTGTCCAGAGTGAGCAGGGCATCAACCACAAGGCGATCGAGCTACTTTCAGATCTTCAGTCATGTAGAGAACGAATGCAGCGGGTCCTGCAAAAGATCCAAGAAGAATCGATGCATAGCAAGGCTTCCTTCCAGTGCATGCCGGTCAATGCCTACGGGGCGCACGAGGAGGGCGACGCCTACCTCTCCGACTTCCGGAGGTACGCAGACTCCAAGTACTGGGCGCCCGAGCCCCCGGACTTCGTCGGCATCTACCACGGCTTCACCCGCGGCTTCATCAACGACATCCGTGAGCACAAGCTCTACATCGTCTGCTCCGGCGGCCTGAACTACGCCTCCCACGACTTCTACAACATGATCCTCGACATTGGGGACAGCGTCACGGCGGGGGACGTGTACGAGAGCGAGGAGGTGCACTGGCTCCGGAAGGCGTCGCAGCGCTCCCGGTGCAAGATCATCAAGGCCGTCGCCGACGAGTTCGGGCTCGACATCCCCGTCCAGCTCGACACCCACGAGCACTCCACCCGCGGCAGCCACGTCGCCGTCCCCACCACGGAGACCCTCCACCACGACATCCAGAGGACCGCCAGGGACGTCGTCTCCGTCTACAACCACGCCTGCAACACCGAGGCGGCGGAGAACGGCGTCCTCTGCCCCATGCACCCCTGCGAGGGCGTCTGGCTCTTCCAGGGGCCCAGGGTCAACTGCAACGGCTACCAGTCCTACGGGTCCGGGTTCGGCTCGCAGTTCATCTGCGGCGCGTTCCCCACGGGGTCGTACCCCATCGCAAGGATGCGAAGGAACGTCAAGGGCTTCTACGAGACGCGGAAGGACCCCGTGAAGGTCTCCGCCATCTCCATGGAGATCTTCCAGCAGAACGTCGTGACGGTGCCGGGGAGCATGTTCGAGATCGAGCACCAGGCGAACCAGAACCTCGAGCTCAACCTCGAGTACTTCTCCTTCGACGAGCCCTTCATGAAGAACCTCGAGGCCATGCAGTGGAACAGGGACAACGGTGTGGTCGAGCTCATGCCGATCATTGTGGGGCTGGGGTGATCGGGTAACTTATCTACACGATTTATAAGAAAGGCTTTATTCAGTTATTATTGGTGAGGATATAGAGCGTCTGCCCCGACCACAGGTCGATGAACACCACCCCAATCCTCAGCGAGAGCATGTCATGCACGGGAAGCCCGATAGAGTACACCAGAGCGTCGGTGAAGCCGAAAGAGAGGTAACCACCCACGAGGTTCAGCGCCCCGCACACCCCTGACCCCATCCTTCTCTGAAGGACGCTGCGCAGCGTGTTGGAGGTGCCGAGCATGACATCACGGAAGGAGGTGCTCCCCGGCGTGTATCCAGAGGCGCAGGTGCAGAGCGCGGGGTCGACGGTCCCAGAGGGAGAGACGGTGTTGTTCGGGCAAGGGTTGCACACGCTCCCCATGAACATCTCGATGGTCCAAGGGGAGATCTGCCCGGATGGGTTCTGGCCAATCACCCGGAAGCACTGCACATCCACGAGGTTCATAGCAATGCTGTAGGACCACGCCCCGGAGCCGGACTGGGAGTATAGGTTGTAGAAACTCTCGCATGTCTCGCAGTCCGTACATTCCGAACCCAGCACTTCCACAGTTTCAAAGGATGCGGCTGTGAAGCTCGAGGCATATAGAAGGATGTCCGAATGCGTCTCGATCTCCACCGTACATATGGAGAAACGCGAGTCAGTACCCCCCTGTATGACGATCTTGGACCCCACTGCTATCGCCGTGGCCGTGCAAGAACCCGTGGCGGTCACAACCGGACCCCGCGTGCTGGCGTCCTGCTTAAAAGTGTTCGGGCTGCACGCAACGCAGCTCGAACCAGAGAGGTAGTACCCAGGCGCGCAGGCACAGCGGTCGGGGTCCGAGGCAGAAAAGGCCGCGCGGTTCCAGCGGTTCGGGCCGCAGGCGACGCAATCGTTCCCACTCTGGTACGTCCCCGCGGGGCACGGCTTGCACACCCCATCTTTGACCCGAATGTAGCCTTCGCAACACGGCGCCGCCTCCCCGGAGTTCCTTCCCAGCGGACAGGGCAGGCACGGCCCGCCGTCGTTCACGGGCTGGTACGTCCCCGACCCGCAGGGGGAGCAGGCCGCCACCCCGTTGGAGGTGAAGCCGAGAGGGCAGCTGAAGCAGAAGGACGCCCCCGTCATGAGCTGGTAGGTGCCGGCGGGGCAGTCGATGCAGCCCTCTGGGATGACGGTAGACACCGACGGGGTGATGGAGGTGAGGGAAGGGCCGTACTTCCCGGCGGGGCACGCAAGGCACCCGTACCAGTCACCACCAGGGCATGAAGGGCAGTACCCCGCCCCCGCCGCAATGTACAGCCCGGGCTTGCAAGCCAGAGTGCAGGTGGACCGGTCCGCCAGGAAGTTGGTCGAGGTGCAGCTCAGACACATGTCCTGGGAGTAGGTCTCCGGGCCGCAGCTCAGCTGGTAGTAGCCCGCCGGACAGCTCAGCTCCCCCTGATCGACGGAGACGGACTCGGCGGCGCAGTGCTCGCACGTGGTCCTCCCCGTGCTGAAGGTCCACGTGCCCGCCCAGCAGTCCAGGCACACCGACTGGCCGACCTGCTGGTTGTACTTGCCTAGCGGGCACGGCAGGCAGCTCGCCTGGCCCGCGCTCCCCTGGTACGTCCCCACCCCGCACTGGTCGCAGATGACCTGCCCCGCGCTCGGCTGCCTCTGCCCGACCGCACAGTTGGTGCAGGTGCTGGCACCCGAGATGATCGAGATCTTGCCCACCGCACAGTTATCGCAAAAAGACCGCCCCGTGTACTGCTGGAACTTACCGGGGGTGCAGGCCGTGCAAGTGGTCGGGCCACTGGTGATCAGGAAGCACTCCTTGGGAGAGCCAGGGCAGGGATCTCCGAACACGGAGTTAAGGCACTCTATTATCCCAAAGCGCGAATCGGATGTCACCGTCCTCACTATATTGCACGACGGGTTGCTGACGCTCTGGTACCGAATAGTGTAGACGGTGTTTAGACTCAGGTACGCGCAAGCCCAGCCTTCCGATGCACACACATAACCCGACGACTCACTGTACTGCCCCGCCGGGCAGGTGATGCAGGACGACGCGCCCGCCGAAGAGTACGACCCGGCGGAGCACATGTTGCAGTACGACTGCCCGGCGCTCCCCTGATAGAATCCCGCAGTGCAGTCCGTGCAGACCGTCAGTCCCGTGCTCGCGGCGATCTTGCCCGCGGGGCAGCTGGTACAAGAGCCCAAGCCTTGCACACCAGTGTACGTCCCGACGCTGCACGAGGTGCACACGCTGGCCCCGGAGAGGCTGTACTTCCCCGCATCGCACAGCTTGTACGTGTCCTTGCTCGTCTCATCCTGGTACGATCCGGCGGGCACGTTGCTGCAGACCCTGTTCTCCGTCACGAGGTTCAGGGTGAAGACAAACCCTGGGGGAGGGTCAACGATCCTCACGCTGTCGGGCCTCAGCTCCTGGCAGCCGCTGGTCTCGTACGTGCCCGTGCCGCAGGTGGTGCATGCCGTGCACACGGGTGCCGTGCTGGGCCCGCAGTCCGAAAGGTATTTGTCCGAGGTGCAGGGGTAATTGAAGCAGCTTGCGCAGACCCGGTTTTGCGTGACAGCCCCCTGCTTACAACCCGTGGACTCGTATTGCGTCAGGTCGCACGTAGTGCAGGCAATGCAGCTCCCGATGTTGCCATTCCCGCACCCGCTCAGGTACGTGTCACCCGAGCACGACAGGCTCGAGCAACTCCCGCACACCGTGTTGGCCGTGTCGGTGCAGCTAGATGCCGTGTATTGCCCAGCGGAGCACGAGGTGCAGATTATACAAGAGGAAACCGCGCTAAACCAGAAAAATCCCGAGTTGCACTCACAGGAAACTGAATAGATGCCCAATAAAACTTGCACTCGTGATATTTCAAAGGAGCCCGATGGGCAGCAAGTTTGGCCTACAGTACACACTACAGTGAACCGATACCCCGCATGGCAGTGACCCACCAACAAACAGAGCAAAAAAACAGCGAAACATTCACGAACCCACACCATCCATTTCATCCGCATACCCGAAACAATGTCTTTAATAACAGTCTATACCACCAATCATGCCCTCAGCACCTCGCAATAGAAGCCATCCACGCACGGCACGCACTCTCCGTCGACATCGTAGAACCCCGGCTCACACGCGCAGCCCTGCGGCAGGCTCGTGTTCACCCTGGAGCGGCGCAGCAGCGCGCAATCGTAGCAAGTAGAGAGCCCCGCCCTGTCGTTGTACGTGCCGGGTTCGCACTGCAGGCAGCGTTCTGCCCCAAAGGTGTCCGAGTAGGTCCCGGGCCCGCAGTCCGGGCATCCGCCGGCGTCGCCGAACTGCTTGCGCTTGCCCGGGATGCAGGCCAGGCAGAAGGTCGAACCGGGAGGGGAGAAGGTGCCGTAGGGGCAGGGGGTGCAGCTCGCAGAGAGACCGATAGAAAAGGTGTCGGCGGGGCACGGCGAAAGGCAGGCACCAGAGAGGTCGGCAGCGCAGGAGGTTGATCCGGTGAGGGAGGACTGGCCGTCGCTGCAGGGGATGCATCGGTCGGACTTTTCCGGAGAGTAAGTCCCCGAGTTGCAGATGTACACACAGGAGCCATTCCATGGCGGCACGATGTCGATCTCCGGGACAGAGGAGCAGCGCTTTGACCCATCGGTGTCGGTGATTGTATGGCTTGTTGGTGGGCAGTCCTCACAGGAAACTACACCGTCAATGTAACGAAGTCCACCCGGGCATTGCACGGGGATATCCTCCAGTGGTATGCAGTAACCCGCCGAAAAACCACCACAACCAGTGCGTATCGCCGTACCAGAGCACTCTGCACAGACCGTGCAGACGCCAGGAGAATCTGTGCTACACCCCTGGTTGTATGTACCCAGAGGACACGAGGTGCAGCTCTGGCAGGTGCCCGGACCAAACCTGCCGCATCCCACCCTGTATTCTTCAACACCGCATTCCACACACGCCTCGCAGGCGCTCTGGCAATCCCTCCTGAACTGGCCGGCCGGGCACTCCGCGCACAGCTCGCAAGTACCCGGCGACGCCCCCCCACACCCAACCCTGGTCTCGAACAGAGCGCAGGAGGTACAGGGAGCGCATACCCCGTCCTGGTTCCCCCCGCACCCCGCTGCGTACTCGCCAGAAGGGCACGACTTACAGGTGGTGCAAACCCCGGCCGAAATCCCACCACACCCATTCGCGTACTGGCCGGGAGAGCACCTGTCACAGCTCTCGCACGTCCCAGGGCTGGTGTAGGTGCAGCCGGCGCGGTAGGTACCAGAAGGGCAGGATCCACAGGGGAGACATTCTCCGATGCTCGAGCCCCGGCATCCGCTGAGGTACTGACCGGAGGGGCACTGGTTGGAAGGACACGCCACACAAGCCCCTGAGCTGTCATCAGAGCACCCGCTCCTGTAGAAATCCGGAGCGCAGGGAGGGCATCTGTCGCAGCTACCTAAAACGACCCTGTTCTCAACTCCATATACGCCATCATCGGGATGATACCACGGTATTCCACTGGATTGCCAACCGCTGGCGCTTGGCACCGAATAGTACACGCTCAATGTGCTGCCCCCATAGTTTTCACTGAATTGGATCCTGATGGGATAGTATGTTTTCGCATGCAAGTAGATGTGCCCATAACTTGACTGTGCTGCATGCACCCCTCCATTGTTCACCACCATCACGTATTCACCGTCGGATTTGATCCACAGGTAGCTCTCGTCGTCGCTGTTCGTGTAAAAATCGTATCTGCCTCCATAGCTGCCAGTGTAGAGATAACCCTTGTATTCCACAGAGAACAGGTCTCCCGTTGTCCACAAGTTCAGTATCTCGGTGTGCACACCAGAATCCACCACGGTGCCAGAATACGTGCCATATGACCCCGTCCATTTGTTCCAGGCAAGACCATAACTCACTCCGGAAAGTTTGAAGTAGTATCCTTCGCAGCACGCAGATCCTTCCGACGAGGTGGTCCCCGAGGGGCAGGGATAGCAGAAGGACTGCCTTGGAACAGCCTGGTAAGTCCCTGCAGGGCACTGCTGACAGACCCCGGGCGACGTCAGGTAATTTCCGGCCGGGCAATCCGAGCAGAAGGTCTGGGTGACGCTGCTGGCAAAGGTACCAGTCGGGCAGTCCTCACACCAATAATAGTTATGCTCTGTGTTGTACCGACTGAACATTCCCGGAGGACAGGCAACACAGGTCTGCGACGAGTCGTTGAATCTCTGCCCCTGTGGGCACGTCCTGCACGCAAAGTCCCCCGAAAGAGAGAAGGATCCGGTAGGGCACGGCTTGCAGTAGTACATGCTGGATGACACCTCGTACTTCAAACACGCAGATGGGACCACCGAACCTCCTGGCTCGTACGCCGCGTAATAACCCGGCCTGCACTGACACGCATAGAGCATCACACCGTTGAGGTTCTGTGCAAGGGTTTGGCTTTCCAGTGACAAGTCAACACAGAAGGACGTGAAGGCCTTCATGCACGAACCCTCCTCTACCCAACGGAACACGTTGTTACTCGATACTTTGTACAACCCAGCGTTGAAGAAATCCAATTGGTTTGCATGCATACTTACACAAGAGAGCGCTGTAGTGCCATAAGCAGTGAGATCAACATAGTTCGAAGATGTACAGAAAGATCCCGCCGTGCATGTCCCAGAGACCGAGTATCTGTTATAAGTAAATCCCTGGACACAGGATGCAACACAGGACGTACCCACAACTATCTGCTCGGCAGTGCAAGAGGTACACACCGTTGAACCAGCCGCGGAGTAGCTATTCGGGGGGCAATCCAGGCAGACCTCGTTGGTCGTATCGGAGTACTTTCCGCCCGGACATTGCGTGCAGGTGCCAGTGACCGGGTTCGAGCCAGACGTCCACGTCCATTCGTAACCGGGACAGCAGATAGCAGACGTGTAAGAGTTCGACACTGGTCCCGAGCAGGTTAGACACAAAGAAGATCCCTGTGTCGGCTGGTAAGACCCCGCCCCGCAGGCAGTGCAGGAAGTCCTCCCTACGTTCGGCTGGTGCATGCCCCTGGGGCAGGGGAAGCAGGATGTGTATCGATTCTGAGCCGGTGTATACGTCCCTAGAGGGCACTGGCTGCAGGCGCTGTTGGAGCAGCTGCTCCGGAAGCTCCCCGCAGGGCAGAACTCCCAATCCGTGCACTTTCCTGGGAGGGACTCTGTGAAGAACTTCAAAGCCTTGTACTGGCACACCCCCGGGCTCAGCTCCTCACAGTGCCGGAGCTCGTCCCCCTGGGTGCACTGCGTGTAGTCGCACGCCCCACATACTCTCGCTTGCCCCGACCCACAGAGCGTATGCATGTACTGGTTCGCCGGGCACATCGAGCAAGGCTGGCAGAAACCGGCCGAGCCGCCGGTGCACCCCACGCGGTTGGAGTTGCTCGGGCAGTCGCCGCAGTCCGCACAGGAACCGGGCGACGATCCGCCGCAAGCCATCGAGATGAACTTGCCCTCGGCGCAGGAGAGCACGCCGCTGCACGATTCGCAGAAGGTCTGCCCAGTCAACTGCTGGTACGTCCCGGAGGCGCAGGGGCTGCACTCCGTCGCCCCCGTCAGCGTCGTGTACTTGCCCGCGGGGCACGCCACGCACGGGGCCATGTCGCCGCCATCCAAGGCGAAGTAGCCCGGAAGGCAGCGGCAGGCGCTGATGTCGTTGATGTACTGCGAGTTGTTCAGGCACGCCATGCAGAACCCAGGGCTCAGTCCGCCGCATCCCAGCAGGAACTTTCCCCCGCAACCCGTCAGCTCGCCGGTTGGGCTCAGGCCCGTGCACCCCACGACGGGCTCGTCCACCTTGCAGTTGTCCACGCAGTCCGTGCAGCTCCCAGTCGAGGTCCCGGAGCAGCCCGTCCTATACCGGCCGGCGCCGCAGTCCAGAACGCAGTTGGCGCAGCTCCCCGGGTTCAGGCCGCTGCAGCCCGCCAGGTACTGCCCGTTCCCGCACCACCACGTCGGGCAGTCCACGCAGCTCCCCGTGCTCAGGCCCGAGCACCCCAGGCGGTACTTACCCGAGCCGCACGCCGAGAGCGTCGAGCACGCGGTGCAGCTTCCCCCGCTCGACCCCCCGCAACTCGTGACATACTGCCCATCCAAGCAAGACACACCAGGGCATTTCAAGCAATAGGATTGACCAGTGTTAGGCTGGTAGGTCCCCGAGGGGCAGCTCCTGCAGACCGTGGCACCCAGGCCTGGCGCATAGGTACCCGCCCCGCAAGCTGTGCAGGGCGCAAATCCGGCCAGGCCGTAGGTCGTCGGTGGATACTGTATGTCCACGGCATAGTTGGTATACGAGGATATCGCGCTTGCAGCATCAAAAGAGCTCCGATATCCCCTGTCGCATATGCAGTTGAACTGTCCCGCCTCCCACCCGAAATACAACACAGCATCGAAGCCAAGGGTGCTGAAGGTTCTGGTTGACCCTGTCGGGCATGACGTGCAAGTGGCATCGACGTTGCGAACATTTGAACAATCGTAGGCCTGCTGCGGTGAGCACGAGTAGTAGGACCTCTCCGGACATGATTCACAGAGGACAGTGGAGGATGTGCAGAGCAAAGGGATTTTAGACTCAATCAAGAAGCCCTGCTTGTCGTAAGACAACCACATGACACCCGGGCCCAGATCGGCACACGCGGTTCTGCAGTTGGCAGCCGTGGGGTTGAAGTTATTGACCAGTGTCCATTCCTTGCAACGCACCACCTTGTGGTTGTTCTGGTCCACCGCATCGGTCCAGGACGATTGCATCAACCTACGCGACGTTGCAACCTCAAAGTTGTTGAACTGCAGCTTTTCACATACTGTGCAGGTGCCGTACGTCAGCGAGCAGTCGCTTGCCGTGGTAGACACCCATTGTGTTCGTAAGGCAGGCTGTATTACAAATTGAGAAACGCCCAACCCCGGCCAGAAAACCAGCAAAACCAACCACCCCCACATCTCACTCACCCAGGCAAAAACACAAGCGCTTAAATGAAGGCATTGGGATCCATGGACACAAAAAAGGAAAGAAAACACACAGTTTTATTACCACAAGGCTACGCTAAGTACACACGGCAGGGCAGTAGAACCCGGCGGGGCAGGCCTGGCAGCTGGTCAGGCTCGTCCGGTAGTAGCCCGGGTTGCAGGAGCACTGTGCAATGGACGTCGCGCCGGCGAAGGACGTCGAGCTGGAAGGGCAGGTCTTGCACATCACCCCGTCGTTGGAGTAGGTCGCCGCGGGGCAGGTGGAGCACTGCCCGTAGTAGACCTGCGTGCCGGGGTTGCAGTTGCTGCAGCCGGATAGAGCCTGCATCGGGTCGTAGTAGTCTGTGACGCCGTTGCCGTCCGAGTCCATCTTGTGCGCGGAGACGTGCCACTTCCGCGAGAGGTACAGCTCGATGGCCGCTGCCTGCACCGCAGAGAGAGCGATATCGAAGACGATGATCTCTTGGATAAAACCAACGAAGTTGTACGCCGACGCCAGATCGTTGGCCGCGCCGATCACCGCGTAGCCCGTCGAGCCCGTGTCCCCCGCGGAGTGGCCCAGGCTCACAGAGGGGTTGCTAAAGCCGTTGACCCGCAGCTCCGTCACGTCCTGCACCCCGTTGTACGTCGCCGTCGAGGAGAGCACGATCCGGTCGTGGGTCACAACGGTATCCAGGAGCGGATTGGTGTTGTACGTCGTGTCTGTCGTCCCCGGGGTGAGGTCGTCGCGCAGGTAGAAGGCCTCCGTCTTGCTTTTGAAGCCAAGCGTCTGCACGGGCGTCCCACCCTGTAGAAGCCCGCTCACCACGTGACCCTGCGTGGCAGTGTCGGCCCCGGTCTTCTGAAGGACGGCAAAGATCGTTGCAGTCTTCGCCTGAAAGGGGCTGGTGCCGGTGGTCTTGTACCCGCAGGACCCGTCGAAGCGCACCCCGACCCTGGGGAGCAGCTCGCACTGGGTGGTGTAGCGCGCGCCGTTGGAGGATGTGAGTGCCACGGCATCCCGCCCGTTGCCACTCAGGTCCTTCCACGTGGGAAGCGGGCGGTAGTCCAGAATTGTCTGGTTGATGTCCGACACGGTGTTGATCCCGGAGTTGAACGTCCCGTCCATGTTGGACGCGTCCAGCCAGAGCTGCAGGTTGCCCTCGTACCCGAGCAGGTCCCCGGCCCTCTCCGTCAGGTGCCCGACGTAATCAAGCAGCTTCGCCCCACCCCCTAGGCTCGAACCTCGGCGCGCAGAACGCCGGCAGGCAATAGTCGGTCGAAGTCGAGCCATTGACGGAGAAGGTCCCGGAAGGGCAGGCCGTGCAGCTGTCCAGCCGGAACCGCCGGATCCCGCTGTTGCCCTGGTCTGAAACGAGCCCCCACCTCCCGTCCCTTGTCACCGAAACCCCAAACGGGAGCGACAGCGTCGCGGAGTTCGGGTCGATGCTGTCCTCCCCACCCGCCACCCCGGTACCCACCAGCGTCGAGACCGCCGTGGAGGAGAGGTCGATGATGCGGATCGTGTGGTCGCGGCTGTCCGCAACGAGGAGGGACTGCCCGGCAAAGTCCACCGCCACCCCCGTAGGGTTGTAGAACTTCGCCGCTGCCCCATTGACATTGTCGACCAGGCCGTTCGTCCCATCCCCCGCTAGCACGCTCAGGGTGGGAGTCGGGGTAGTCCAGTCCGCCTGCTGGATCTGGTGGTCCGACTCGAAGGCGATGTACAGCTTTGGACCGAAGACATCCAATCCGAGCGGGTAGCCCGCCGTCTGGCTCGCAGATAGAGTCAAGACAAGGCTCACGGAGAGCGTCACCAGGTCGATCTTCCGCACATTATTCGTATCCACCACAATCAGCCAACCCATGTCGTCCGTGATCGCAAGGCCGCGGGGAAGGTTGAAGAGGGTATCTCCCGCGTTGTTGTTGATAGTAGAGGTTGTAGCAGTAGTCGTGCAGGTGCCTGCAAAGACCACCACCGCCGCCGTCGTCAGGTCAATACGTCGGATGCAGTTGTTGTTGTAGTCGGATACGTAGGCATATGACTCGGTCCAATCGAGAGTAACATCTACGGGTTTGTTGAATTGAGCAAGTACTCCAACCGCATCGTTATACCCGGCAGTCCCACTCCCTGCCAGCGTGCTCATGTAACCGCTGACAATATCCACCTTCCGTATCGCATGGTTCCCGCTGTCCGCAACAAGGCAGTACACTAGCCCGCACATCAGATTATAAGGAGTGTTCAACTTGGAAACGCCAGGGTACCCATCCGTGAAGCCAACCCCGTTTCTCCCCGCGATGGCCTCCACGTCCCATGCCGCTGAAACCCCACCAGTCCCATAGTCCCCAGCCCCGCAAATGCTGAGCTTCTGACAGTCGGAAACGCTCTGGGCACTCCACATCGGGGAAGTGTCCCCTTCAGGGCAAAGGCCATAGTCAGTCTCCGAGCCCCCAGCAAAGTAAAGCGCCGTCGGGTTCATCGCAGGCACACAGAAGTCCTCGGAAGCACTGCCGGTTTTGGCGATTTGTGTCGAAGTATAGCCAACCTCCTTGACGCGGAGGATGATGATGCCAGAACCGCCATTGCATCCATTTGAACCAAAACGTCCACCCCCACCCCCACCTCCTGTCCCCGACATACCATCGGCGCATTCGAATTGAGCAGGGTTAGCACCAGCACTAGTAGTATATCCTCCAATACCTCCACCCCCTCTCCCACCCAATCCATATGAATTGACACCACCCCCACTCCAAGAATGACCACCTCCCCCACCACCAACCCATCCAGAATCTCCGAATGAAGTAAACCCAAATACACCAGACACATCAATTCCAATGCCGCCATCACCAGCCTTCGATCCACAAACACCTGTCTTTCCATAACTTCCAGCCCCTCCACCACCACCATGAGCATGTGATGGAGCTACACCACATGCAATAACATCACCAGACC
>NW_005434423.1:51303-62542 GCF_000315625.1 Guillardia theta CCMP2712
ATAGTTCATCGATCTTACACTTGCGATCTATTTGCAATCAAGTTGCCTACACGACTGACATGCCTTATGCTTATGTGCTTGGTTGACACAGAGAGGAGGAAGTATGGGTCTTGTAGAATGCCAACCAAAACAACAATCAATTGCCTAATCAGAGAGATCCTTTACGAGAAACAATCTTGACACCAAACAACTCTACAGTCAGAGATGTGCTCGAAGCTCAATCATACGAAAGAGGGTTGTGGATGCTTGATCACCAAAAACGAGCAAATTCTCCATCTTGCAATGAGCATCAAAAGGATTCGAAAACAGCCCTAGGCTCTAGAATCCATGGTGATGCTGATTCCTACAGCTTCCTTTGAAAAACAAGCTCGAGCTGTTTGAAACGTCGTCTTGCAGTATGCCGCAAAAAGTACAAACATTCACACATGATTCAACCTTGGATGGCCTGGTGCTTGAATACGATGAAAGAGCCATTGGCTGAGAGCCATCTGGGATGCAAACAAACGCCGCCTGCGCCGGTGGGTGCGGATGCAGCAATGGGGGAAGGGTAGGGCAGGCGATTTTGGTTGTATATGCACCCCCCAGGCGTGTAAAAGCGTGTAAGGTCAAAAATAGTTTTAATGTTTGAAACCTTGTTGTTTGGAGGAAGCAAGAATACTTGTAAACCTAAAACTGCTCGACACGGTCCCCGATTCAAACATACTTTCAACCATTATCGAAGTTTCTGGTACAAATTTTCAGTGCGCCGACCATTCAAAAATCCTGGGCTGAGGTACCCCGCTCGAAAATGATCAAAAGCGAGCATTAGAAAATGCCATGGAATGATCAGGCCCCCGGCCAATCTCCGGACACTTAGCCTCCTGGCGGGCCTCCAGGGGGTCTGAGGCGGGGCTGAAGGCTGCAGTCGGTCTACTGACGGGCCCGGCCGGCAGGATCCGTCGAGAAACAGGGGGGTCAAGGGAGGTTTTCTTCCCCCTGGGAGAAATGTCCTATGGGTTTTTGGATCTGCGATATAAAAAAGTCTTGTCTCGGTCACGTGATGTGTCACGTGACCGGTCAGGTGAGCCTGTCAGCCGGGTCACGGCCCCTGTCAGCCGGCTGACATGTCACGGGCCTGCTGACACGGTCCGCTGACCGGTCACGGCCGCCCGGAGAGATCAGGCCCCCGGCCAATCTCCGGACACTTAGCCTCCTGGCGGGTCTCAGGGGTCTGAGGCGGGGCTGAAGGCTGCAGTCGGTCTACTGACGGGCCCGGCCGGCAGGATCCGTCTAGAAACAGGGGGTCAAGGGGAGGTTTTCTCCCCCTGGGAGAAATGTCCTATGGGTTTTTGGATCTGCGATATAAAAAAGTCTTGTCTCGGTCACGTGATGTGTCACGTGACCGGTCAGGTGAGCCTGTCAGCCGGGTCACGGCCCCTGTCAGCCGGCTGACATGTCACGGGCCTGCTGACACGGTCCGCTGACCGGTCACGGCCGCCCGGAGAGATCAGGCCCCCGGCCAATCTCCGGACACTTAGCCTCCTGGCGGGCCTCCAGGGGGTCTGAGGCGGGGCTGAAGGCTGCAGTCGGTCTACTGACGGGCCCGGCCGGCAGGATCCGTCGAGAAACAGGGGGGTCAAGGGAGGTTTTCTTCCCCCTGGGAGAAATGTCCTATGGGTTTTTGGATCTGCGATATAAAAAAGTCGTGCACCAGCGAGCTTTGATGTGTCACGTGACCGGTCAGGTGAGCCTGTCAGCCGGGTCACGGCCCCTGTCAGCCGGCTGACATGTCACGGGCCTGCTGACACGGTCCGCTGACCGGTCACGGCCGCCCGGAGAGATCAGGCCCCCGGCCAATCTCCGGACACTTAGCCTCCTGGCGGGCCTCCAGGGGGTCTGAGGCGGGGCTGAAGGCTGCAGTCGGTCTATGTTGAAGTTCCCAGTAACCTTCTCTCCACAGACGGTGACACAGTCACAGTAGCAGTGACACCCGAAGTAGACAGTGATAGCACCGACTGCAAGTTTCTGTAGCAGTGGTAATAGATATCACGAATGGTGGCCGCGCAGGAATGATATCAGGATACAGAGAACAAACGGAGGTGATAAGAGATTGGTATAGATGGTCAAGCTTGTTTACTTCAAGCAATCCAGTCTCACAGAGACTATACACCTCGTTCTCCTTTCCCTGTCCTGCCAATGCGTGCGGCCCTTCTTCCTCTTCCTCGGTCCCTAAAATAGGGGCTGCCCGGTCCTAGGAACTACCACTACCGGTACTCTACGCTTCTTATCTGCGATATGATTCTTCGACCGGTCCGAGGCCTGGTTCCGTACCTTGAGGGTCCCCTGAGAAAGAGTCATAGGCTTGACATGACGAGGTCTTCGATTCTCATCCAATGCTCTCTGTGAAGTTGATGTAGCTGCTCCCTTGACCTTGACAGGTCCTGTGTCTCCGTAGGAGCATGCTTGGAGGTGGTCTCGTGCATTCCTTGTATGTCCTCCGCTAAGATGATCATGATAGTACTGTCTTCTTTGATCAGACCCCTTGTTCTCCCATGTCCATGACTTCAGGGGTGATGCTTCCAATCTCCCCTTGAGCGTAGCCATATCCTACCACCGTGTCATCTGCTGTCCTGTCGTGGATTGGTATAAGCTGACTCGCTTATCTCCTGCTGCCATCCACGAGTCCTAGGCTCTTGCTGTCTTCTTCATGATTCTCCTACGTCGTCCTTATTGTAGCTGTTGCTGTCCTCTCCAGGGACGCATTCCGAGGCTCTAAGCATCTGTGCACTTGAGCCACGTCGATTACTTGGCATTGTCTGAGGTGAAGCTTCCTCCTATCAGGTGCTTCAACACCCTCCCTTGGCTCTTGTGTGCCGATGCCAGCATTGTTGCTTTGCCGCGCCTCCATTGACGGTGTCAGGCTTGTCAAATTTGACTATGCCTTTCAAATGACCTGCTGCGGTTGACTCTTCGCGCGTCGTCGCCGCAGTATCATCCCTCCCTTGCCTAGAGTAGGCGGGAGCTGTTGCTTGACAGCAAGGTGGACTCATGCTTGGTCTCTGGTCGTCTGCCTTGAAGCTGTATGGTCTTGCTCATCAGACTTGATATTCCTCTTTCCATAAGCGATCAGCCTCTTGACTTGACTTTCGCAGTAGGGCTGTGCATGGTACTGAAAGGTTCTCCTCAGCGCCCATCAGCACTGATGTGCCTGGCGGCTTGGGACCTCCTTCATTTCTGCAGCATCATTTCATAACTTCGATCGAAGGTATGTCTTCATCGTCTGCTTCTTCGTCTTGCGAAGGCTTGGCGCTTCAAGCTGCCTTTCATTTCTTCAACTCTACTGTAGAGTTGGTTTGTGTCATCATATCGCCATCGTGAGATCGTGGCATGCAATGAGGCTTTGGGACGTCTCCCTTCCTCGGTCTTCACAACCTTCAAGCTTTCATCTGCCGTGCTCTGCTTGCCGCTTTCAATCATCGCGGTGCTTGACCAGTGGAATCATGAGGTAATTCCTCTCCTCACTGTTGGCCACGTACAGGCTTTGAGGTTGGATTGAAAACAGCTCTTGTCACTTTTGACATTCAGAGCAACTTTGATCAGGACTGATCCCTCCATCATCGAGATTTTCTCGCTGTCATGTCACCCCTCAGCTTCTTTGCCACACTCATCATCATGGTGGGAGAGCTGTATTGTGGCCTCGTCGTCATCTTGTGCGACTCCTGGCTCTGCTTGGGGGATCCCTGTGACTCGTCCATGTCACTTGACATAGGGATGATGCGAGGCTCGATGCTGATGTCATCATCAGATGTTCTCAGAGGTTCAGCCTGTCATGAAGTTCAGTATTCAGGTATGATAGTGAAAAGATATGATATTCCCTGATTTTGATTGTTCATTTCAGTAGTGAACCCTCCCTGACTGTCTCTGGTGTCGAACAGATGACCTCAGGCTGAAGTGGGTCCCCTGTGACTTCGCATCATCCATCTCCCTCCCTGACGAGGTACAGGGAGCTCGGCTAGCTTGACAAGGTCTTGCATGAAGCAGCGGCGTAATGAAGGTCAAACGGAGACCTGAGACATGTCGTTGCCGAACAAGAACGATGCTAGCTGACGAATTTTGGAGACTGGGCAGATCTTGGTGAGAATGTCCGCAGGGTTGTATGTAGTAGCAATCTTCACAGCGATGATTTCGTTTTCATCCACCATCTGAAGAGTGAACCGATGTCGTATTGCAATATGCTTAAGCTTCGAAAATGCGCGACGGTCCCTCAGCAGATGGATGACCGCTGCATTATCAACGAGAATGATTGTTGGGTCACGCTGTACAAACCCCAGTTCAAGCAGGATGGATCGCAGCGTCCGTATCGCCTTCGCACAGTTGGAGCAACTGTACAGCTCGGCTTCCGTACTCGATAAGCTGACGACCTTCTGCAATTTGCTGGAGAAGTTAACTGGACCGCCGTTAAAAGAAATCACAATCCCTCCTTGAGAACGACGTGTAATTGGATCTGTTCCCCAGGTGGAATCACTCGCAGCTATCAGAGTGTTGTGATAATGCTGTTGATTGAAGAATGTACCCGATTGGGAGAACGTTAAGCTCTGTTCACGAGTGTTATAAACGTATTGAGTCAGATGGATTACGGCCTTGACGTCGCTAACCCGAGGCCGTTTGGCAAATCGGCTCAGCAGGCTGACCGCAAAACATATATCTGGCCTGGTCGCGGCGGTGAGGTACAGAAGTGAACCTAGCAGAGCTTGGTACAGTCGAATTTGCTTCTCATTCAACACCAGATCATCCTCTAGGTGGTAGGAGGAGACATAATCGTGTGGTAAGACGCTTCGCACTGACTTTTGAGGTATTTCGAATCGCTCAACAATCTGATGGATAAAATGTGTCTGGTTGAGCTCGACGGTGCCTTTAGCCAAGTCTTGTGTTATTTTGACTCCCAGGAATGTTCCAGTCGCCTGAGGGGACTCGGAAAATTCAAAATGGTCAGAGAGTTTGAGCAGAAATTCAGACAAGATTGCTTCTGACTGAGAAGCCAGCAAAATATCGTCAACGAAGATGGTCCCAATGATTCGATGACCACTGGCATTCTCGTAGACAAAAAGTACCTCGTCGACGCCGACTAGACGACATCCCATCTTCTTCAGAGTCTTCGTGAAACATTTGAACCAACTCCGCGGGCTGGTTGACAGGCCATACAGGCTTTTCTTCAGACGAAGTAGTCTTCCCCTTGGTAAGGCGAGCTGTTCTGGAGGTAACATGTAAATTTCCTCGTCGATATCTGCATTCAAAAACGCGGTCGAAATATCTCGCATCGTCAACAACCAGGCGTTTCCAGCGGCAATTGCACAAATGAGCCTAACGTTCTGGAAATCTGACGTTGGAGCATATACTGGACCATCAGTGGGAACTAGATTGCCCAGGATGACCAACCTCGCCTTAAATTTCGCAATCTCACCTTCAGTATTGTATTTCAAAGTATACACCCATTGGAATGGAGCGATCTTCGCCTTTCGGTTGCTGGGATAATCCACTTCTTCCCACACTCCCTTTTCCTTCATACTGTTGAGTTCTTTAAGCTCAGCTTGCAACCATTGGTGTCTTTCTGCGCTCAGCAACATTTGCTTTCTGGTCTTCGGAGCTTGGATTCTACCGGTAGTGTCGATCCTGCTGCTGGCCGAATTGTCTGCCGCACTTGTCTGCAATAATTGAACTGTATTTCCCTGAGCTTCTGAGACATCCATGAATTTACACATGTAGGCTGTCAGCATTTTGCTGTGAGACGCTTGCTCCGGCCCGACGTTCGTCTGGTTACTGTCGTCCTCGGCAGGCTGAGATATTCCCCTTGCACAGAAAGAATAGGCCGTTTCTGCCGTCCGGGATTGATTAAACATTCCTGTCAAGGTCGATTGGCTTCCTGACCGTCTAGAACGAATCATTGTGACCAGATTCACGCGTTCAGATGTCAGACGTAGTTTCGGGTCCGTTGTAGGAACAATAATCCAATCATTGTCTGAATCGTCATATTTGATTTTCAAGTAAAATGCCCCGTTTCTGAACACAATCTGCGTTATCGTCGCAGCCCTTGTTCCATATGTTACTTTGCGGTTGACATACTGCCGTTCCATTAAGGTCCGATCCGATCGAAAATCGCTTCTTGTACGTTTTCTGCCGACTTCGCCGTCCTCGCTTCCCAGCACAGATTCCCCAGTAGTTGTCGATAGCTTCTGATCTGCGGACTGTTCAGGTTGCCAGTCTGCATCGTGTCCATCGTCTTCACTGGACTCTGCCATACTGCCATCCGAGGCTTCCGAGCTGGTTGCTCCATGATCATTCTGAGTTGAGCAATGTTCATCCACCTCGCGCAGTCCAACATACTCCTGTCCTGGGGGTAGATGCAGTCTACTGGTCCTTCTGAAATGAAAGAAGGTCTCATCAAATCTTGCTTGTCGCGTATGTATCACCTTGTTGGTAGCTGGATTGAATACCAAGTACCCTGGTTGGTAACCCATGTGAGCCTCTGAATTTCCCAGGTTAACAGCAGTAATAGCAGGCATATCATTCTTCAATTTCTCCTCGTTGGCAACAAATACCGTACATCCGAATACCTTCAATTTATCATAGTCGAATTCTCGTCCCTGATAAAGTTGCCATGGAGAGAGGCCGTCCCGATTCGTCAGGTTGGGTAAACTGTTGAAGATCAGCGTTGCTTGTTGGACGGAGAAGTGCCAGAAGCGCTGCGGGACTTGTGCTTGGTACGAGATTGCTCGATGGATGGTAGTCACTGTTCGGATCGCCCTCTCTGCTCGACCGTTGGCAGCACTTGTGTAGTCCGGGGTAAAATTCCAGATAATCCCCTTCATCTTCACGAATGATTGCAACTGTAGGTTTGCGAACTCTGAGCCATTGTCGCTGACTACTGTTATGACTGCTGGTCGGCCTGAACGTTCTTCCTGCAAGATCAAACTCTGCATGACTTCCTTAGTTTCGCCTTTTGACGTTAACGGAATCGTAATAATAAATCCACTGTAGGCATCGACCACGACCAAGAAGTAACGAAATCTTCCTGGCTCCGAGACTGTCCCCATGTCCTTCAAATCCACATTCCACTGGCTATTAATCCTTTCGGCTCTGTCTTGTCGGTAACCGCCTTGGGTTTTGATAGGTAGCTTTGAGAATTTGCTGGTTTGACAAACATGACAAGGACCTGCTGTGCGATGGGTTGGACTGTATGTCACTTTGTTGTTCCCCCCTTTTGCCAACATCCTTTGAACTCTGCCTGACGTATGCCCAAGTCTCCAGTGCCACAGAATGGTTGGAATTGGGTTGAATGGGGAGGCTGGAATGTCCTTGCTGCTCAAGGATTTCAGTGATACCTTGTCTTCTTCAGCAGTGGAGGGCTCTGCTGCACACTTTGTCAGTAGGGCCGCTGCCTCAGTATTACGGCTGCTTGACTGTGCTGCGATGACAAGTGAGTGTCGAGACTTATCAACTGCTGCTTTAAGCACATAGATTCCCTCCCAAAGGTGTACAGGTAACAGTAAGTTATCTGGCATACGAACCCAAGATCCAGTTGACTTCCCTGACAGTTCCACAGTTGTCTCTTCTCCAAGAAATTGACTCATTGAAAAGATGGTGAGCGGAGTCTCCGCACAGACCATTGCTGTGATTACGAATGTATGTGCGATAGTAACATTTCCATTGCTTGTAATTGCACATTGCACTCTCATTTCTCCTTCTTCCTCGCACGTGAATGTCTCCCCGCTGGCTGTGCTGACAACAGTGGCTTGTAGACTTTTACGCACATTCGTCAATAGAGATCTGTCACCGCAGAGACTGATATTAGCTCCGGTATCGAGTAGCATATGGTGACAACCCGGTAAGTGTACGTTCAGGAACGCCTTAGCTCTGAGCAATTTTTCGATATCAAGGCAGACGTGCACCCTGCGCATAACTCGTCGTACATGAATGTCACCTGATTGAAATGGATTATCTGTATCTGAGGCTTCCTGACAAGAATCCACTTCTTCTCGTTCGCCAAGCCTCTGGCTCACATTTCTTGTTCTCCTATCCGAGGTTGCTGGTGCCTGACCTATCAAGGCCACATCGTCCACTGCCGATCGACCATCTGTCAGGTACAGGACCCTCCTCTCATTTGCATGAGGAGCGGCTTGTCTCCGCGACACTGATACTTCTGTCCGGCTGGAATGATCAGGAGCAAGTCTCTCCATCAGTCGGTCTGTCAAAATATCGAGTTTTTCCTCCAGCAATGCAACACGACTGTTGTCATACATACGAGTCCCGGGATCGTGCCTCATGCCCCTAGTCGCATGTCCAGGCCCGTGTCCCCTCTGTCTCCTTCTTTGCCACGAATCTCCCGAGCTGCCCGCAGTGCCGCCTGCTGCTCGTCCTACAACCGAGTCCTCCTGCTCTTCGTCAGATTGCACCCGAGGCTGGTGATCGTCACGGTGCGGGATCAGAGGGCCCGTCCAGTGCTCTCGTCGTCCTCTGCGACCTGGTTGCATCCGCCCTCGTCCCCCACGATTGGCTCCCTTCCCTCTTGGATTGAAGCGACCTCTCCCATCGTGTTGCCTGTATGATGGAGCTCCTTCGCAGCTGCCGTTGCCTTCTTCTCGCGTCTGCAACGCTTGCTGTTCTTGCGATCTGCCGCGTGAGGGATTTCGCCATTGTCCTCGCCGATGAGTGTTACCATGGGCCTGCCAGGGAGAATGATCAGGGGCTTGTTGCTGATCATACCGGATCGGATTGCCATCCGGGAGTGACTGCGAGTCACGCCATCCTCCGCCGCGCGAGTCCGAACCACGATGTCTACCATGCTGGAATCCTCGTCCCGGTTCATGGTTATTCCTGCCATGTCGAGCACCACTTGATCCTGGCTCTGACGATGGATGATCGGAATGTTTGGTGGCCCCTGTTTGAGCATGGCCCAAGTTGGCAGTCTTATGACGCAGTGTCGGCCCTTCATACTGTCTTCGCGCCTTGTGCTCGGCGTAGATATTAGAAATTCTGCGCTGAACTTCCGACATGGTTATCAATCTTCCCTCAGCAGCCTGTATCCTCCCCAAGAAAGATACTTCGTCGATCTTCGACGTCTTACATTTGCCCAGAAGACTCCGCACTAATTCCTTTTCCAAGTCAACAACTTCTTGAGTGCCACCCGTCGAGATTGCTTCTTTCCTTTTCAACTGCTTGAGGAGGGAGCAAACCTCTAGGGGGATGTCAAGCAGTTTCTCGAAGTCATCAACTTCAGCCTCCGAGACTAGACTCTTGACGCGGTCAATCAGATTTCTCGGTGCTGTACGGTTCCTGAATTGAAGTGATATCCAATATTTCACATAAGAGAATCCGAGGTATCCAGACAGAGGATAATCTTCTTGCCCCGACAGTCGTAATGCTCTAGGAAAGATCTCCGTCAGTCGATTTTTGAAGAACTGATTGATTTCTTCCGTAATCTCCATCACGTCTTTGTATAGGGCCGCAATGCCCTGTACTGTTTTATCATTTGTCAAATCCCAAGGTAATCTCTGCCTCAGTCTTGCCCTTCTGCTTTCCCCGCTAGCAGTGACTTCTGCATCGATTAACCACTGGTAGTTTTCTTGGTCCTCAGGCTCCTGTGACTCCTCCTGGAACTCGTCGAAACATCTCTTCAGATCGGTTACAGTTGCCTCTACTCGCTTGATGGACTTGAACGGCCAGTTTTTCCTGAGAAAAACTCCCACGACGATTCCTTTCCATTCGATTGTCGTGTAAAACTTTCCTTCGTCATCATCGAAATCTACATGCTCTTCCCAAGACGTAAGACTCTTCTCCAGCCTGGAACCCAAGTTTACACCGTCTTCTTCGGTGATCGGGAACAATGACAAGATATTCATGAACACGTCTCGTAGTCCTGGCCTGACTCGTTCGAGAGTTGTAAAAAACGGATTGAGCGTACCCCACATTTCCTCCTCCGTTTTGAAAACATTGTTGCCCGAATTATCCTTCAGCTTAGTCAGGTCAATGCTTGTTTTTGAGAACGCTTCATGAATTTCCATTGCCATTTTGATATCAGAACCCATGTTTGACTCCAGGCTCAGCTGTTACTACCGTTGTCACTCCACAGATACTCTCCAGCTGATGTCAATCCGAATGTGAGAGTAAGAGTCCACTGGTTGCCGTGATACAAGGTTTCTCGAGAAATAGAATATCTAGGCACTGATATTCTAAAATTTTTAGAATATGTTGAAGTTCCCAGTAACCTTCTCTCCACAGACGGTGACACAGTCACAGTAGCAGTGACACCCGAAGTAGACAGTGATAGCACCGACTGCAAGTTTCTGTAGCAGTGGTAATAGATATCACGAATGGTGGCCGCGCAGGAATGATATCAGGATACAGAGAACAAACGGAGGTGATAAGAGATTGGTATAGATGGTCAAGCTTGTTTACTTCAAGCAATCCAGTCTCACAGAGACTATACACCTCGTTCTCCTTTCCCTGTCCTGCCAATGCGTGCGGCCCTTCTTCCTCTTCCTCGGTCCCTAAAATAGGGGCTGCCCGGTCCTAGGAACTACCACTACCGGTACTCTACGCTTCTTATCTGCGATATGATTCTTCGACCGGTCCGAGGCCTGGTTCCGTACCTTGAGGGTCCCCTGAGAAAGAGTCATAGGCTTGACATGACGAGGTCTTCGATTCTCATCCAATGCTCTCTGTGAAGTTGATGTAGCTGCTCCCTTGACCTTGACAGGTCCTGTGTCTCCGTAGGAGCATGCTTGGAGGTGGTCTCGTGCATTCCTTGTATGTCCTCCGCTAAGATGATCATGATAGTACTGTCTTCTTTGATCAGACCCCTTGTTCTCCCATGTCCATGACTTCAGGGGTGATGCTTCCAATCTCCCCTTGAGCGTAGCCATATCCTACCACCGTGTCATCTGCTGTCCTGTCGTGGATTGGTATAAGCTGACTCGCTTATCTCCTGCTGCCATCCACGAGTCCTAGGCTCTTGCTGTCTTCTTCATGATTCTCCTACGTCGTCCTTATTGTAGCTGTTGCTGTCCTCTCCAGGGACGCATTCCGAGGCTCTAAGCATCTGTGCACTTGAGCCACGTCGATTACTTGGCATTGTCTGAGGTGAAGCTTCCTCCTATCAGGTGCTTCAACAGTCTACTGACGGGCCCGGCCGGCAGGATCCGTCGAGAAACAGGGGGGTCAAGGGAGGTTTTCTTCCCCCTGGGAGAAATGTCCTATGGGTTTT
>NW_005434423.1:63001-63921 GCF_000315625.1 Guillardia theta CCMP2712
TGACACGGTCCGCTGATTGCGGACCGGTCACGGCCGCCCGGAGAGATCAGGCCCCCGGTCTGTGCACTTGAGCCACGTCGATTACTTGGCATTGTCTGAGGTGAAGCTTCCTCCTATCAGGTGCTTCAACAGTCTACTGACGGGCCCGGCCGGCAGGATCCGTCGAGAAACAGGGGGGTCAAGGGAGGTTTTCTTCCCCCTGGGAGAAATGTCCTATGGGTTTTTGGATCTGCGATATAAAAAAGTCTTGTCTCGGTCACGTGATGTGTCACGTGACCGGTCAGGTGAGCCTGTCAGCCGGGTCACGGCCCCTGTCAGCCGGCTGACATGTCACGGGCCTGCTGACACGGTCCGCTGACCGGTCACGGCCGCCCGGAGAGATCAGGCCCCCGGCCAATCTCCGGACACTTAGCCTCCTGGCGGGCCTCCAGGGGGTCTGAGGCGGGGCTGAAGGCTGCAGTCGGTCTACTGACCGGCCCGGCCGGCAGGATCCGTCGAGAAACAGGGGGGTCAAGGGAGGTTTTCTTCCCCCTGGGAGAAATGTCCTATGGGTTTTTGGATCTGCGATATAAAAAAGTCTTGTCTCGGTCACGTGATGTGTCACGTGACCGGTCAGGTGAGCCTGTCAGCCGGGTCACGGCCCCTGTCAGCCGGCTGACATGTCACGGGCCTGCTGACACGGTCCGCTGACCGGTCACGGCCGCCCGGAGAGATCAGGCCCCCGGCCAATCTCCGGACACTTAGCCTCCTGGCGGGCCTCCAGGGGGTCTGAGGCGGGGCTGAAGGCTGCAGTCGGTCTACTGACGGGCCCGGCCGGCAGGATCCGTCGAGAAACAGGGGGGTCAAGGGAGGTTTTCTTCCCCCTGGGAGAAATGTCCTATGGGTTGTCCGTCGGCTAAGATCTGCTTGAATAATAGAAC
>NW_005434422.1:0-25889 GCF_000315625.1 Guillardia theta CCMP2712
GTGACACATCACGTGACCGAGACAAGACTTGTTTATATCGCAGATCCAAAAACCCATAGGACATTTCTCCCAGGGGGAAGAAAACCTCCCTTGACCCCCCTGTTTCTCGACGGATCCTGCCGGCCGGGCCCGTCAGTAGACCGACTGCAGCCTTCAGCCCCGCCTCAGACCCCCTGGAGGCCCGCCAGGAGGCTAAGTGTCCGGAGATTGGCCGGGGGCCTGATCTCTCCGGGCGGCCGTGACCGGTCAGCGGACCGTGTCAGCAGGCCCGTGACATGTCAGCCGGCTGACAGGGTCCGTGACCCGGCTGACAGGCTCACCTGACCGGTCACGTGACACATCACGTGACCGAGACAAGACTTTTTTATATCGCAGATCCAAAAACCCATAGGACATTTCTCCCAGGGGGAAGAAAACCTCCCTTGACCCCCCTGTTTCTCGACGGATCCTGCCGGCCGGGCCCGTCAGTAGACCGACTGCAGCCTTCAGCCCCGCCTCAGACCCCCTGGAGGCCCGCCAGGAGGCTAAGTGTCCGGAGATTGGCCGGGGGCCTGATCTCTCCGGGCGGCCGTGACCGGTCAGCGGACCGTGTCAGCAGGCCCGTGACATGTCAGCCGGCTGACAGGGGCCGTGACCCGGCTGACAGGCTCACCTGACCGGTCACGTGACACATCACGTGACCGAGACAAGACTTTTTTATATCGCAGATCCAAAAACCCATAGGACATTTCTCCCAGGGGGAAGAAAACCTCCCTTGACCCCCCTGTTTCTCGACGGATCCTGCCGGCCGGGCCCGTCAGTAGACCGACTGCAGCCTTCAGCCCCGCCTCAGACCCCCTGGAGGCCCGCCAGGAGGCTAAGTGTCCGGAGATTGGCCGGGGGCCCGATCTCTCCGGGCGGCCGTGACCGGTCAGCGGACCGTGTCAGCAGGCCCGTGACATGTCAGCCGGCTGACAGGGGCCGTGACCCGGCTGACAGGCTCACCTGACCGGTCACGTGACACATCACGTGACCGAGACAAGACTTTTTCATAGCGTTGACATTTTGCTTTTTCTGCTTTGGGCTGTATGTTTTTCCGTGAGGGGGTTGTTCTGCTTTCTATGTGGATTGGGGGGTGGCGTGTTTGAGGATTTGAATTAGGGTCCAAATTTCAGGTTTATAACTCTGATGTTGTTTTGCAATAAGATATTTTAGACTGTATTGTGGAATGGTTGAGTATAAACAGAGAAGCAGGGCTGCACCCCAGAAGTTACAGCGAGATCATGGGGTAGTCTACTAACTAATTTTTAGAGCCTTCTTATGGTACAATTTTATAAACAAGTTTGAACGACCTCTCTACACGCCATGAGCCTCCCCTTGTTCGGGGCACGTCGCACCGCTCTGTACTGCCCTAACCATGGCTCGCAAACAGCAAGCCCGCGGCAGCATGTGCAGACATCAGATGTTCACTGAACATCCTCATGGGAAATTCCTGAGGTGTAGAGATGATGATCCTTGAGGTGTGCTTCGTACAGTGCGTGAATCTCACGAAAAATCGTTTGGTGAGCGAAGAGCATCAATAATACAAGTGAAAACCACCATCACAGGGATACGCTGCAATCGAAACCGGGTTGTGAACTACCCTAAGCTTTCTGCGATGCATGACAGGGAAACTGAGTTGGAGAAGATGGATGGAGATTACACACAAGACGACAGGGAATCATCATCCGACGGTGACTGGATTGTTCAAAAGCCGTACAGTCACCAGTGAGCTCAAGAACACATGTCTTCACGATGATGGCTGATAGGCTCGCAAGAAATACAGTGCATTTTAGCAGTGAGCTGCTCGATTGCTTGAAACCACGATGATCCATAGCACTATCGAATGATAACAAGCAGGTCCAGTGGTTCGTGAAGGATTCTTCATCCGGTTTTCAAGGATGTGTTGGAACGATGAAACATGTTGCAAATCACCAAGGTCTATGCCATTTCATCACATGATGCATCATCTAAATATTACTGGTGTGAACTTGCATCAGATCGTGTGTTCGTCAATGAGCGCTGCAAAGCAGATGATACATTCACAGCAAACACGAGCACTTTGAAGATGCTGATATTCCAGGCCGTACAGCATTTATGATGTGGCTACATGTCACATGCTTCTTGGTTAACACAGAAATAACTTGGTCAGGCAAAAGATGGAACGTCGTCAGGATTACAAGGAGGTCGGTTGTGCTTTTACCCAGATTGAAACGCTTGTAATAAAGATATGATCACCTGAATGTGGAATTCTGTTTATTGATTCACAGTGTTTGCGGTTCGTTTACAATCATCGAGTGCTTGTTCTGTTGAACAAGGCACCCCTCTGTACAGCCAAATGCGACAACAACTCTACTGTTGCATGGTAGCATTGCGAACTGTCCAAACAA
Source organism: Guillardia theta CCMP2712 (assembly GCF_000315625.1). NCBI lineage: Eukaryota > Cryptophyceae > Pyrenomonadales > Geminigeraceae > Guillardia > Guillardia theta. The sequence goes on from NW_005434422.1 coordinate 2,409, forward strand.
GGCAGGATTGATTCGAAGAACATCTCATTTATTGATATCAGATTCATCTGCACATTGTTTCATTTCTAACTCGGTTTCTGCAGCGTTATGGAAATGTCATGACAGAGGAAGAAGTTGCAGTGCAGAAACATCATCCAAGGTCATGAAACATGGAAATGCGATTGTCAATGCACTTGATCATGGATATAGTGATTCATGATCAACAACGATTATTTAAAGTCATCTATCCTGGCAGGTAAAGAAATCCTTTGTGCAAACGTCTCTTCATGCATCATTGAACGGTTGAGCATGTAAAGCTTTCTCAATAGAAAAGTGAGGTGCATGAATCCTGAACGTAAGACTAGAAGAATTCAAAGTGAGTGATGACATGAGAACACATATCTAGACAGCAAAGTCGCTTAAAGTACAAATTTTGATACAAATTTCTCACAAATCATGCATTTGTGCTCAACGTGCAACCTACGGCAATTTGAAAGAAGGGTCAATCAGAGTTGATTCTGTTCAATGGTGAATCTATTATTAGTTGCTTAGCTGTTCATGAAAATTTCATCTTGTCTTCGAAGAATATTTGCAAGCACACTCGCGGATTGTTTGAACCTAGGGTGCATATTCCAGTACACGATGGATGATTCAAACCTTGGCCCAACCTGCAGAGTTGAGTAAGAAGCTCGATCATATCTTACAGGTATGATATGAGATCTCCATCTCATTCCTATCTCAGTTGGGTTGGATTCGAAGTCTCTCAATATCAAGGTTCATCCTCGCGAGTCAGGAAGGCACCATTTCATCGCCTCTTGCTCGTCCAGGGAGAGGGGGCTTGGGGAATGAGAAAAGGGGGCTACCCCCCACCCCCTATCACAGAGTTTCAAACTGGTTCAAAGGTGGGTAGTTGAGGGTGCTCCATACCCACCCCACCCCCCAACGAAAGTCAAACGGAGGGGTTCTCGGAAGTCGAAGTTCCGACCAGTTTGGCCCTCGTTTTGTACCATATAAACGCTGCAATATTAAGTTGGTACCACAGATACTTCTAAAATTCGTACTTTTACTTTGGTTTGGCGTGGTGAGGTGTCCAAGCAACCAAATTCAAATCACCCTACCCCTCTTTGGCCCTGCGCAGCAACGAATTGAGTCCTAAGAGCGATTTTCCTAAGAGCGAGTACCCTCCTACACGCCTTCTCAAAGTAGGGTACTCTCACATGGCATGAAATGAAGGGACCCCACAGGCCCTTCGAAAAAAAAAAAATCTTGCCAATTTTTCCTATGAGCGCCCGGCCGGAAAAGCAACGCTATGTCCGTCGAGAAACAGGGGGGTCAAGGGAGGTTTTCTTCCCCCTGGGAGAAATGTCCTATGGGTTTTTGGATCTGCGATATAAAAAAGTCTTGTCTCGGTCACGTGATGTGTCACGTGACCGGTCAGGTGAGCCTGTCAGCCGGGTCACGGACCCTGTCAGCCGGCTGACATGTCACGGGCCTGCTGACACGGTCCGCTGACCGGTCACGGCCGCCCGGAGAGATCATGCCCCCGGCCAATCTCCGGACACTTAGCCTCCTGGCGGGCCTCCAGGGGTCTGAGCGGGGCTGAAGCTGCAGTCGGTCTACTGACCGGCCCGGCCGGCAGGATCCGTCGAGAAACAGGGGGGTCAAGGGAGGTTTTCTTCCCCCTGGGAGAAATGTCCTATGGGTTTTTGGATCTGCGATATAAAAAAGTCTTGTCTCGGTCACGTGATGTGTCACGTGACCGGTCAGGTGAGCCTGTCAGCCGGGTCACGGCCCCTGTCAGCCGGCTGACATGTCACGGGCCTGCTGACACGGTCCGCTGACCGGTCACGGCCGCCCGGAGAGATCAGGCCCCCGGCCAATCTCCGGACACTTAGCCTCCTGGCGGGCCTCCAGGGGGTCTGAGGCGGGGCTGAAGGCTGCAGTCGGTCTACTGACGGGCCCGGCCGGCAGGATCCGTCGAGAAACAGGGGGGTCAAGGGAGGTTTTCTTCCCCCTGGGAGAAATGTCCTATGGGTTTTTGGATCTGCGATATAAAAAAGTCTTGTCTCGGTCACGTGATGTGTCACGTGACCGGTCAGGTGAGCCTGTCAGCCGGGTCACGGCCCCTGTCAGCCGGCTGACATGTCACGGGCCTGCTGACACGGTCCGCTGACCGGTCACGGCCGCCCGGAGAGATCGGGCCCATCTCCGGACACTTAGCCTCCTGGCGGGCCTCCAGGGGGTCTGAGGCGGGGCTGAAGGCTGCAGTCGGTCTACTGACGGGCTCGGCCGGCAGGATCCGTCGAGAAACAGGGGGGTCAAGGGAGGTTTTCTTCCCCCTGGGAGAAATGTCCTATGGGTTTTTGGATCTGCGATATAAAAAAGTCTTGTCTCGGTCACGTGATGTGTCACGTGACCGGTCAGGTGAGCCTGTCAGCCGGGTCACGGCCCCTGTCAGCCGGCTGACATGTCACGGGCCTGCTGACACGGTCCGCTGACCGGTCACGGCCGCCCGGAGAGATCAGGCCCCCGGCCAATCTCCGGACACTTAGCCTCCTGGCGGGCCTCCAGGGGGTCTGAGGCGGGGCTGAAGGCTGCAGTCGGTCTACTGACGGGCCCGGCCGGCAGGATCCGTCGAGAAACAGGGGGGTCAAGGGAGGTTTTCTTCCCCCTGGGAGAAATGTCCTATGGGTTTTTGGATCTGCGATATAAAAAAGTCTTGTCTCGGTCACGTGATGTGTCACGTGACCGGTCAGGTGAGCCTGTCAGCCGGGTCACGGCCCCTGTCAGCCGGCTGACATGTCACGGGCCTGCTGACACGGTCCGCTGACCGGTCACGGCCGCCCGGAGAGATCAGGCCCCCGGCCAATCTCCGGACACTTAGCCTCCTGGCGGGCCTCCAGGGGGTCTGAGGCGGGGCTGAAGGCTGCAGTCGGTCTACTGACCGGCCCGGCCGGCAGGATCCGTCGAGAAACAGGGGGGTCAAGGGAGGTTTTCTTCCCCCTGGGAGAAATGTCCTATGGGTTTTTGGATCTGCGATATAAAAAAGTCTTGTCTGATCTCTCCGGGCGGCCGTGACCGGTCAGCGGACCGTGTCAGCAGGCCCGTGACATGTCAGCCGGCTGACAGGGGCCGTGACCCGGCTGACAGGCTCACCTGACCGGTCACGTGACACATCACGTGACCGAGACAAGACTTTTTTATATCGCAGATCCAAAAACCCATAGGACATTTCTCCCAGGGGGAAGAAACCCTCCCTTGACCCCCCTGTTTCTCGACGGATCCTGCCGGCCGGGCCCGTCAGTAGACCGACTGCAGCCTTCAGCCCCGCCTCAGACCCCCTGGAGGCCCGCCAGGAGGCTAAGTGTCCGGAGATTGGCCGGGGGCCCGATCTCTCCGGGCGGCCGTGACCGGTCAGCGGACCGTGTCAGCAGGCCCGTGACATGTCAGCCGGCTGACAGGGGCCGTGACCCGGCTGACAGGCTCACCTGACCGGTCACGTGACACATCACGTGACCGAGACAAGACTTTTTTATATCGCAGATCCAAAAACCCATAGGACATTTCTCCCAGGGGGAAGAAAACCTCCCTTGACCCCCCTGTTTCTCGACGGATCCTGCCGGCCGGGCCCGTCAGTAGACCGACTGCAGCCTTCAGCCCCGCCTCAGACCCCCTGGAGGCCCGCCAGGAGGCTAAGTGTCCGGAGATTGGCCGGGGGCCCGATCTCTCCGGGCGGCCGTGACCGGTCAGCGGACCGTGTCAGCAGGCCCGTGACATGTCAGCCGGCTGACAGGGGCCGTGACCCGGCTGACAGGCTCACCTGACCGGTCACGTGACACATCACGTGACCGAGACAGGGTATTAAATCTTGCAGAGCCAAAAACCCATAGGACATTTCTTCCAGTGGGGAAGAAAACCTCCCTTGACCCCCCTGTTTCTCGACGGATCCTGCCGGCCGGGCCCGTCAGTAGACCGACTGCAGCCTTCAGCCCCGCCTCAGACCCCCCCGGGCGGCCGTGACCGTGACCGGTCAGCGGACCGTGTCAGCAGACCCGTGACATGTCAGCCGGCTGACAGGGGCCGTGACCCGGCTGACAGGCTCACCTGACCGGTCACGTGACACATCACGTGACCGAGACAAGACTTTTTTATATCGCAGATCCAAAAACCCATAGGACATTTCTCCCAGGGGGAAGAAAACCTCCCTTGACCCCCCTGTTTCTCGACGGATCCTGCCGGCCGGGCCCGTCAGTAGACCGACTGCAGCCTTCAGCCCCGCCTCAGACCCCCTGGAGGCCCGCCAGGAGGCTAAGTGTCCGGAGATTGGCCCGGGCCCGTGGAAACAGGTTATGAGCCTCCCGACAAAATGCCAGTGTGGCGCTTGAGCCGAGGGGTCGTGGGGAGGTATCATACTAAAATGATATGGGAGAGAAGCCGGGAAGAACAAACTTGCAACGTATTTATACGTATAGGATTTTTTTCGAGGTCGAAACTCAACTGGAAATTGAGTTGAAAATCCAGGGTTTTTCTACCTATAAACCAGTTCATGTACTAATTGATCGGAAATCTCTCCAAAAAGTCCTGATTATGTCTCTTTGCTTTGGATCGGCCTGATTGACATCCTTTGGGCATATTCCGGGCCTCTCCGGCGAGCTCCAGGCACGAGGATTACAGCACTGGAGGCTCTGAAGCATCCCTTCCTCATTAGTGCTGTCAAGTAAACCGTCTCTACCCGTAGCTTTCTCCTTCCTCTCCTCTCATGTCCTCCTCGCCCTCCTGCCTTCCTCGCTAGTGGTCTTGAGTAAACAGTCTCTCCTCCGGCATCTCCTCTCGCAGCGATCAGGCATATCAACTAGCCTGGCCTCCCAGGCGTCCATTTCCCTTCCAACCCCTCCCCTCTCCTTCCCCCAGCCTCTCAAACTCCTCACCTCCTCACAAATGACACCGCCATATTACAATAGGTTGGGAGAAGCCTCAAAAAACGCAATCATGGCAAAGCAACAGGAAGTCTCTTGAAATATGTTTCATATTCAACCGACGAAGCATTCAGGTAAAGGAAGCTAGGGCGTCAACACAACAAGGAGAATCGAATTTCCTTTATGTCTTCGAAGGTTGCTTCTCTGATCGGTTCCCTTCATGTTTCCCTTCTTCTGGAAGTGAACAACTAGCACCTATAGCTGATGAGTGCTTTGGTACGCAAGTGACACATTCAACCTACTATAGGTGTGATTCTCAGCCATGTCCCCTCAATGTTAACTCCTGAGACGAGAGGGATAAAGAACTGAGGAGGTTTGAAGAGTTGAAAAGAGGAACCGGAATCAGGCGCATGTTCAGGGAATCGCAGGAGATTTTTGTCGAGTATGAGTCGTCTTTCTACAGTTGGATCAATGTAGACTCGGGGCTACAGTTTCCGCAGAGGGCAATTGAAATGGAATACATTCGTGAAGAAGTGAAGGAAAAAATTCAAGAAGAATTCAGGCTCATCTGTATCAAGTCGTTGAGAATAGTCAGAATGATGTTTTCTTTGAACATGGAATAAAAGTACCTGAATACGCTGAACGATTGTCGATATTCAGCCATGATCATGGCAGTCAATGCATTGTTTCCAGAATAACTTTTGTAATTGCTTCGATCAAACTTCCCATGCCATGATCAGATGACTACAAGGTTCAGAACAAGCCTACGTCGTAGAGGTTTTCTTCCATCAAGCGAGGTTCAACGCTGTTTGTTACTCTCATATTGCATAATTAGAGAATACAAGAACAGACAATCGATGGACAAATGATTTCCCTATCTTAGGCCTTGTTTGGTTTGTCAGGAACAAACAGCGTACTGAGAACAATTGCAATCAATCTTCCTTCCATCGCCACCGGCATGATGAATTTTCGCTGAGTCCAATTTATAGTTTGAACTATAAACCTGACAGAAAAAAAATGTATAATACATTTATTGAAACCTTGCCTAGACTACTTCATACATCGTGCAATTTCCTTTCACATGTACACGGATTTTTAAGGCCAACAAAAGTCGTCCGGGAGGGTTTAGAATTATCATGAAACCTATTTATTCAATTATATATTTGTTGGTTGGACTTTTCTCAAGTCAACTGAACCGATTATTCTTCGAAATCTCTGCCAGACACGAAGATTACACAAAGTTGACCATCAATGGGTATGCATATTACAATTACAGCCTTGTTTATGGTCATGTACATATAGCAAAAACAGCAGGGACAAGTTTGAATGGTATGATGGCGTGCAAGTACGAACGAGTATGTGGTCATAAAGGCTATTCGTATGACATCGTTCAATCGATGAAAAGGCTGCGTGCGGGCAAACCAAGGGATGTTTATTCTCGTTTGTACGAATCATATGATCGTCAGCGAGTGCCATCTCAAATAATGGATGAAATCGGATATGAGGACTGTGACTGGATAAGTGCAGAAAAGAATGCAATGTGGTGGTCTCGGTTTGAAACTTGGCCAAGAAATGTAGAATTGCACGTTCCTTGCAGAGATCCTATTGATCATCTGTTGTCACAGTGTAATTTTAAGAACATTTCCTTTAATTGTCGTTCTCACATTTCACTTGGTATTCAAAAGTGTCTTATCCATATCAGGCGTTTTGACTACCAACTGAAACAATTGAAAAATGTGAGACTGAAATGCTTTCAGTACGACAAAATCGATGCGTACATAATGTATATGTCCTCGCGATTACAATCCAAACGCTTTCCATCGAAATATCTGTTTAGGTCCACCAATCAAGTAAGAAATAAAACAAAAGAATGTCTGACTTTTAACTTTACTCTTGCTGAAGCTGTACGTCGACTCCTGATATCCAGTGTCAGTTACTACTCGTTCTGTGAAAAATGTATGAGATCAGACCAACAACTTCCATTAGGATGATTGTGAACAGTCAGAATCCATGTTCTAATTTAGTGTTTCTGGGGCCATTCGAAGGGCACAGCTGAGAAAGAATGTTGAATTCAGGAAATAAGAATTATCCGACAATATATCAATTCTCTCTTGAGCACCTGTAAATACTGTTTCGCTGTGAATTTTTTCATAAGTTGTATGCTTCCAGACGTCCAAATGTAATTATGTGTCATTTTCTCGACACCTTTCTGATAGGATATGTTTACTGACTTTCTGTCTTTCTTAAGTAGGTGTCCTAGGCAGTCTCGTTTCTTAGGAAATTAGATTACTTACTTTTCTTTATCTTTGACGTTGATTTGATATAAGTATCGTTGAGTTGTGCATTGCTCTCACCCGCTTGCTCTTTGGTTTCTTGACGGGATCACTACGTGTGTCAACACTGGATCGAGAGATAGTTGTAGGAAGTTTTCCTAACATTTTGGTACGCGAAGGCCTGGTTTTCCTCTCGGAGTTGTTGTGTTGAAAGAAGTCGTTCAAGAAAACATGGATAGAACGAGCATTCAGTCGGGTAGCGTTGTCTCGGACTTCATGAGTCGAAGCATGTCACGGTTGGGCAGCTTTGTGAAGGAGACATTGAATGGGTCAGCCGAGCCGCGTTTTCCTACGGTGACAGGCATGTCGCCGCAGTCACATGCGTACGACTGTCATCCAGCAGGAGGCTGTCGTATGTGACGACAGTGTTGATAGTGGTCGTACTTATCACACCTCGAAGATTCTCGAGTGGACCTTCAAGCGCAGTTCAATAAGAACTCACGTTGGATTTCTCTACTAAGAGGGAAAGCGGTGAAACAGAAGGAGATCTAACTCTCTTTTATTTCTTTCACACACACCCACAATCGTGGAACACACACGAAAGGGGAAGAGGACCACCTAGCTCTGACGAGTTTCATCCTTTTATAGCTTCAAGGAAGGAGCCAGGGGTGCCGTCTCTTGGCTACAGAAAGGAGGGGTGTCCTGTCCTTAACAAGAACTCACGTTGGATTTCTTTACTAGGAGGGAAAGCGGTGAAACAGAAGGAGATCTAACTCTCTTTTATTTCTTTCACGCGCGCACACACACACAATCGTGAACACACACGAAAGGGGAAGAGGACCACCTAGCTCTGACGAGTTTCATCCTTTTATAGCTTCGAGGAATGAGCCAGGGGTGCCGTCTCTTGGCTACAGAAAGGAGGGGTGTCCTGTCCTTGGAAGTTGACAAGCATCCCTTCTGACCTTCGAGAGGATACCATGCTCTCTCGCAGGGAAGAGAACCCCGTCCTTGCATGGCAGCAAGCTGCTTCCAACGGGTCGTACTCCACAAGACGCACCCCTTCTGTTTACCTTGTAAGTCCCCCACGGGTACACGGTTGCTGCAACAAAGGCCTCCACAGGGGTCCTTTCAGCAGATTCACACTGGAGTAGAGTATCCTGGGTCATCCAGGAGAAGTCAGCTTCAAACACGAGTACGAGACAGCCAACTGTCCTTTCATCCTGATAGGCCTTTGTCTGACTCGGGCTCGGTTCCTATGAGCTCTGACATCCAAGTCATATTCGATCAGCACTGCGACCCGAGGGTGGGAAAGATCAAGTCCGTGCAGGACATGAGGAAGATCCTCGACAAACAGGTGCGCAAGATCCTAACCGAAAAGCTCTTCCCCAACTACATACGTGAATACAACGACCACACACTCAGCAAGGATGATGTCACCCGGATCCTCTGGGGTGACTGACTACAAGGAAACCAAGACGGTCGTGTACGCGTACCTCTCCGAATTATTCCGGATACAGCAGGAGGTGAAGGAAGATGTGAATGCCTTCTGCAGCGAATCGTTCTGGGACAAGGCCGCCATATACGTCTTCAGGGGCCACAACGATGCTGACTATGAGAAGCCGTACTTCGACCACAACAACTTCGTGGCCTCCACCTCACTCCGCTTCTCCATCGCCGCCAATTTTGCCAAGCCGCTGCACACGTCTGCCTACAAGAGGAACATGCCAGGCGATACGGGCACGGACAAGAGCACGGTGTACATCTACAAGATGTCCGGGGCATCCAACGTGCTCTTCACACAACCCTTCACCAAGCATGTCGAGTACGAGATGACATTGTTCCCAGACGATCAATCGGCCTTCCTCGAGTCCTTGACACGGTACATGGATTTCAGCCTAGAGGAGATTTTTGATCGGGTCCACGCCAACCCACAGCCCAGATTGCACGTGCCCCCGATCGAGACTGTGGAAGAGATAAACTCCAACAACGTGAACGTCTATCATAACAACCTCATCATACTCGACTCAGATTTGGCAAAGGTTTCGGACAGGAATCTCCACAAAGCGGGAAAACAGTGGATGTTGTACGATTTCTTCGCAAATGTACCACTTGTAGCTTGTCTGCTGACGTTTTACCTTCAGAAGTGGTCGTAAAGCCTCCGGAACAAGTGACAAGATACTGCTTATAAAAACATCGACGCAAGAGAACTCTAACTGCTTTGTCCTCTTCCTCTCTCGCGATGATCCCTTGCCACCAACCATTTGAACAACTGATTTTTGAACAAGGTTCTTTCGGGAGATTCTGTCGCTTGTCGTGTTGTAAACCGAAACATGTAATGGAAAGACTCCAATATCAAATCACGGTCTTAGCACTATAAGAAGGCCGGATCCTCGATGCATTTGCAACTGAACTACGGAGGTTGCATTACAACTTAAGCGTGATGATATGATTGCAGGCCAACGATTGTTGGGCACATTTGCTAGTCCTTGATGACTTTCAATTGTATCTTCGTACATAGTAACAGAAAACGTGCGATTAGAACAAAACTTTCCAAGATGAATCTCAACTTTTTGTGTCTCTTGAGCTACTAAAACTGCAATGAACCATCGACCTTGTTTATCTTGTCTGGCAATCGCATAGGATCTCATGGGCTCAGCAAGTAGAATCTCGGAACGCATCCACGTATCCGGCAATTCCTTGTATAAACTCACGATCAAACCATCCCCGCGATGGGTCATAGCTGAAGGATGCAAATACCAGAAAATATGCAACAGACCGTTGTGAAAAGCAAACGCACTGCTAAGCTGAAACATTAGCGACATCGAACGGTTTGACAGTCTGATCCATTCACTAGTGTAAGTGAAATCCATCCAGCCAGCATGTATCCTTGTGTAAGGCAATAACAAGACATATTCAGGAGAGATGTGTTTGTGCTCGTCGCCGCACACGCCCTCACTCGAAATTATATTGGGATATGATCTCGATATGCCATACTCCCTATAATTGTCATGCACATTTACCATTAGTCCACGCTTAGCACATTCCTGGATGTAGCCAGTAATACGGCGCATATCTGAGTTCGAACCCATCTTGACAAATCCGAACTTAACACCAACAACCCCCCATTTTGAAACTGTCTGAAATATTTTGAATGCTGCACGCAAAAGTGCGATATCATTCACATACACGAAGACACCCATGTTGTACATGCTTGCATACTGAACGACATAGGTTATATTAAGGGCTAATCCACGTGGAAAAGGAGTAGGGCGCAATGGATCGCTATTCGAGTCGTACTCGCTCCCATACCATCCAGCGTCAAAAAGAATATACCTAGTCCCCGACTGCCGTGCTAGGTTGCGTATAATGGAAACCGAACCTTCTGTGGACAATGACATATCACGAATTACTTTTCCCGGCTTTACAAAAGAATAATTGATCATCTTGTTTGGATTCTCACACAAATTACCAAGATGCCAAGACTCACTGTTTGAAATTTGAGCCAATGATTTGAAGCTCCTGCACAGCATTATAACGACCCAAGGATACTTCGAGTCCTGCATACCTCCATGAAATTCCGCTCTCAAACCTTTTGACAGAGTGTCCCCCTTCATTCTGAGCTTTATATTACGAAATTCTGTATTGCAAGCTTCTGTGAGAAGCAGAGCTATTTCATTATTCGCAATAGTGAATGGGGTCATCTGATGTGTCCTTGACCAATACTTAGTCATGTTACATTTTGTATTAATGTTGCACGGAAATATACCAGTTTCATCACCACCATCAACCAATGCCTTTGTACTTGTAGCATCCCAAGTGGTAAAATCAAGAAACACGAAGGGCATTGCTGATGTTCTTTGTAATGTATTTTGTCTAAAAAAACCAACAGATGATGATTGTGCTATAACATCATTATACATCCTAATGGTATGAGTAACGTTGAAAGTGGATGACAGGAACAAGAGGTGCAACTCGTTGTATGAGCTGTGATATCTTTTGACGGGTCCAGAAATCGGAATCCAATCAGAAGTCTTGGATTCCTCCAAAATATGCATTTTAAACATACACAAAGCTTTATCTACGCTAATTCCAACCACTCCTGTTTGGTGGATCTTACCCTTCCGTTGTATCCAAAAATGAATCAGCTCAGAGCAGGGAACTGGAATCTTGCGGACTTCCAATTCTAAGCGTAGTATGTTGTCTGGTGAGAACAAATTGTAAACTTTGCACTTAGTTTTTGATGTTGTAGAAGTGCAGCAGAGCCTGTTTATAAAACATTTCTTGTCCAATGGTATTACTCTACTATGACTCAGCATAAGCACATAAAATTCTTGAATCGAGAAGACAAATGTAAGGGAGAAAAGAAGAAAATTCCAGTGAAATTTGCTTAATTTGTTCATATTCCCCAGAGTCCACTTCAATAATTGCACTCCCTTTGAGAAAATAAATTAACTAAAAAATATGTTGCAATGGCATAGAGTCGTGCATCTGAGAATGATATTGCTTGTTTTCGGATTCACGATTTTGGTTTTGCAAGGATTCGGTGGTCTTGCATTCGGCCCTAAAGACAGCAATCTCAGTTCACGATAACAGCAAACTCATCTTGCACTGAAACCTATAGTGTATATCGTGTAAACGTTTTGTGTTGACAGTACCAAAATGATGTACACAAACAATCGTGTAAATTGCAATCTTGGTAAGAAATTTCGTCAAAATCTTCACATTCACCCATTGAGTACTGACTGGAAGAGTCATTCTTGTAGACTGTTGGGAATCCTCCGCCAATCCAACACATTTCTTTTTCGGTATATACCAAGTGCATGTGTCATAGCATCATCTGAGATCATCAAAGCTTGGCTGCAAATGGATGGTATCAAGAGGATGTTTCTTGTCCCGCTCAAGTCAGATAGCTTCAATCATGCTACATAGCTTGATGCACTTCATGACTTCAATTACCATTGATTGGTCGAAGGTTCACAACTACTTTGATTTTCCTCTTCGAAGCGCGATACTTCTTTGTGTACATGAAGCTTACTTACATCTTATGTATGGACCACACTTGATTTCGATGAATCGTACCTATCATGTCAAACTCGTTCGTCGATTCATAGGCTGCGAAATTTTCCAAGACGATCCTATCCTGGTTCCAGAGTTGGATTTTGTTTTCGCTGGGAAGGAACAGCATTACGAACTGTCTGCAGTTCTAACGCACTTATCAACAAAATCAACGCTCTCGGATTCTCATGCGATTCCTCCACTACCAGTAGCAAGATGACATTTATTCAACAGCTTCAACTCTTCGAACAGTATGCCATAATCCTCGGGTGCATCGCCTGCAATCAGGGGATCGTGGCCAGTGAGAGGACCGATTGCGCCTGCCTGCCGGGTTACACCGGTGCTGACTGTACGGCCTGCCCGGCGGGGTGGTACAAGGAGCTGTACGGGGACTCCCCCTGTATTCAGTGCCCGGCTGGCCTCTTCCAGCCCAGCACGGGTTCCTCGGTATGTAGGTCCTGCGGCATCAACCAGTACTCCGGGGTGGCCGCTCTCTCCTGCACCCCGTGCCCCGCCAACACCATATCCAACGAGAGCAACCCGTCGATCTATGGCTGTGTGTGCAAGATGGGGTACGGCGCGCTGGACCCGAACCAGTGCAGCCTGTGCGTCCCGGGCAAGTACAAGTCCTCCAACGCGCTGGAGCTATGCACCGACTGCCCTTCCAATCGCGTGAGCCCCTACGGCAGCACCACCCAGTTCCATTGCGTCTGCCGGGCGGGCTACTACAGGGACTCCAACTTCTACTGCCAGCCGTGCCCGCTGGGCCTCTGGAAGGAGAGCGACGGCGATGCGGAATGCACGGCCTGCCCCATACACTCTACCACGCTGGTCAAGGGCGGTGCGGCGATCTCGGCCTGCCAGTGCGAGCCGGGTTATTTCGAGGCCGACGCACAGGTGTGCAGCCCCTGCCCCTCGTCCTTCTACAACCCGGACTACAACGTCTCTCTATGCAGGCGCTGCCCCGACTTCTCCTACAGCCCGGTGGCCAGCAAGGAGATCACCTCCTGCCAGTGCTACCGCGGCTATGGTTGGAATGGAACGGCCTGCGTGGAATGCCCGGCTGGAAGTTACAAGTCCTACATGGGCGTGGGCTCCTGTGTCCCGTGCCCGGAGGGTTCGACCTCCCTGCCTGCCAATTCGGACGTGCTCAAGTGCTACTGCAAGCCGGGCTACACCGGGAATAACGGCGCCGTCTGCACCCCGTGCGACTACAACACATACAAGCCCGAGCCCTACTCCGGGCTCTGCAGCGCCTGCCCTCCCCACATGGTCACCGCAGGGAGAGGCTCTATCGATGTCTCCCAGTGTGTCTGCGACGTGGGCTATTACTACAAGACCTCGGACCGTGTGTGTGTCCCCTGTGGGATAGGCACTTACAGGGATTCGCTGGGGCTCGCCTCCTGTATCACCTGCCCGAACAACCAGTCCACCGTGGGCCAGGCTGCTGCATCGGTGGCGGACTGCGTGTGCGGCGCCGGCTTCACGGGGAAGGACGGGGAGGCCTGCCAGGCCTGCATGCCCGGGAGCTTCCGGTCCTCTTCGGACAGCGAGCCGCTGAAGAACATCAATTATGCCAGCCTTTTCGCCCCTTCTGGTAGTATCCCGGCCATCGCACCGCGGTATAGGACCGTCGATGCCGTGTTCGTCTTCGATGTCGTGTTCCCCTCTAGCATACCACAGGGTATGAAGCTGCTGGAGTTCGGGGGGAGCGACGTGGGGGTGTGGATCGGGGTCGTGTCCGTGGGGGGTGCCTGGGTCATGAGGGCAAGGGCGGGGGATGGCTCTCAGACGATCACATCCGGCGTCTCCTACACTGGCCTGGCCTACGCGGAGAGTGGGGATTTCCCGAGAGACGACAAGAGCCATCAGGTGGTATTCAGTGCCAAGATAACCCCTGGTTATGTGGCCGTGTGGATCGATGGCCATTATCTCATGCAGGGGTATTCCAAGTCTGGCCTCGAGCTCAAGACCTACCTATGGGCCAGCAGCGGCACGGGTGCATTCCTTGTTGCATCGAGCTCTTCTGTGCCAAGCGGCGAGGTGGCCACCGCATGGTCCAGCACCTCCGGGACGCTGTACCTCTACAATGGGCTTGACAAGATCGCCGAGCTCGAGTCGAAGCTCTGCAGCCCCTGCCCTGAGGGTGCGACTTCCGATGTTGCGATGGATGCGCAGACCATCATCCTCCACACCCCGTTGTCCTCGGCGCTGTTCTCCACGAGCCTCTTCATGCCGGTCAGGAGCCGCTCCTTGGTGCCCGCATCGTTGGTCTCGAGGGCGTCCGCGAACTTTGACATCACGGTGTCGAGCACCTTCTGCATGTCGTGCCTCGTCCTCTCGCTCAGCTTGCTATTCTTGTTGATGAGCTCCTCGACCTGCGACTTCAGCTTCTGGTTCACCTCCTCCAGGCTCTTGATGTGCTGCAGCACCGGGGTCATGTCGTTGAAGTTCCTGACCTCACCCTTGGCATCGACGACCTTGGTTGGGTTGGACCCTGCCGGCTGCCCCTGCACCTGGCCCTGCGCCTGCCCCTGCATGCCGCCCTGCGGCTGCCCTCCAAATCCAGCTCCACCCTGAAGGGTGTAGTTTGCAGCGTATCCGGTGCTGTGCGCGTTGTCCGCCTCCGATATCCTCTTATCGCAACCTCGGTTTATTCCTCAAATATACCCATAAACCTGCTACAATCTTATACCGCCCGCGGCAACACGGCCGGGTCGGTCCCCCTCCTCCCCCTCGTCCCTCCAAACCTCACACTCGACGATCCCTGACCGTATGCCCGTGCTGACCGACGCGCGGGGGCGCTGGGGACGGAAGGAGAGGATCACCAGCGTCACGCCTCCCCGGCACTGCACCCGCTGCATGGGATCCAGCACGATGCTCTTCCGGTCCTCCTCGTCCTCATGGCACCTGCCCCTCTGCCGCGGCTTGAACCCCACCTTGAACACGGAGCTTGCGAACGAGAGTTGACCGCCATCGCGGTTTTGCACGGGCCAGAACAGGAGATCGCCGTCCGCCTGGATCAAGGGACGGGCCCTCCTCACCCGCTGCAGGCCCAGCGCTGCGAACACGTTGTCCTCCACCCAGCCAGCCCTCCCCGACCTCCTCCCCTCGCCGAAGACGGGCATATGCCCCTCCGCACCAACCCGCGCATAGACCGCAGGACGTGCTCCCTGGCATCCCGCGGCGAGGTCGGGCTCCCGCCCCGTCGATGCAGGGAACCTGGATAAAGACCTTCAGGCTGATGGCCATGTCGATCCAACCAGCGGGCGGCCGCTCGATGTCGCCCCACGCGCATGCCAGGCACTCCATGGCAGAGCCACTCCAAGCCCCTCCCCTTCTCCCGCCATCTTAGCCACTCCCCCTAATGGATTTTACAGCTCAACCGTTGCGTTATTCAGATTTATTTTACAGCAGGTGCATATCGTTGCCTAACTAGCTGCTTGAGATCCGAAGAGATGTAGCAATAGTAGATTCTCTCGAGCATTAAGATTAGGGTATCAACACCAAGTACCACAAGAGCAAAATATTGTTCTTGAAACGGATGGTCCAAATGCATGGCATAATCCATTTCTTCTTTAAAAGCCAGCAGATGCCTTCGAACACGATCCAAAGACAACAGGCTGATCTCCACAGCATCGAGGTTATCCAGTTCTTCTTTGAAAAAGACACTATACAGTTTCCCGTACGACATAGAATCACGTTTCATACGACGAAAAAAATCGCTCTGAAGATAAGCATCACACCATCTCAACAACGATGAAAATTGTATCCACATATCATACAAATCCATTATGGATCCTCTAAATATATAATACGAATCGCGCGGTATTGGAGCCATAAATCTCTTTTTTGTGTAGTTCCATTCTTTTTCAAATGCCTCCATACAGAGATGAAGCATTATCTCATTCACTCTATACAAGACGGATGGATCATGGCCAGCCAAGAACATTCGTTCACCGACATCCATAATATCTCCGCACATATTCCCAATAATAATAAAGCGTGCATCAAATAATTCGCGTTTGATACTGCCGTCCGACGCGGCTGTGCGAGATCGCGTGCGGGGAGCAGTACGACGCCTTCAACTCCGCGCTGGTGCAGGTCTCGCAGGGCAAGGACCTGGTCTACAGCATGAACCAGACGGTGAGCGTGGAGAGCCGCTTCTTCACCTCCGACGGGCAGTACTACGGCACGAACAGGCTGCCGTTCGAGATCATGAGCCTGGTGGAGATGTCGGGCTGCAACCGGGTCTGCTACGGGGACGTGGCGCAGTCCGGGGCGCCGAGCCAGCCGGACCGGTGCATCTCCGCGGCCGGGCTGGACTCCGGGCTGAACGTCGTGGTGAAGGCCTACTGCCTCCCTGCGAGCCTGAAGACCGGCTTCCGGCCCTCCGCGACGGTGACCGACGGCTCGTTCCCCAACGCCATCGACTACAGCGTGCCCGGAAGCTCGGCCTGGTCGGCGGCGATCATGCGGCTGCAGTACGTGAGCGTGAGCCTCGTCGACTCGGTGGGGCACAGCAACATCCTGGCGGTGGCGACGGCGAGCAACGTCTCCCTGATCAGCGACCAGCGGCAGAGCTACACGCTGCTGCAGACGATCCCCAGCGCGCAGAAGGCCGTCCTGCTGACGGACGTCTACAGCATCGACGAGATGGTCACCTTCCCCGACGACGGGACGGCCGACATCTTCGTGCGGGCGACGACCACGGCGTGGGACGCTTCGGGCACCCCCTCCACGGGCCCGGTCTGCCTCCACATCGCGGTGGACACCAAGAAGTTCGCCACGCTGGCGGCCCTGAAGAGCTCCGCCTACACGATCCGCCGGTGCGCCGGCTCGGTCAACGTCTTCTCGGCCGTGCAGACCCCCTACGTGACGTGCCTCGGCCCCTCCTGCTCCGGGGTGGCGCTCTTCCCGACGGATGACGGGGCGCCCGTGAGCGTGTGCGACCGGGCGGGCGGGGTGCTGTCCTGCGTGCAGGCCGCGAGCGACGCCCACCTTGCCTCCGACCTGGGGCTCAACACGAAGCCGACGCCGCAGATCACGCTGACGCAGGACAACCTCTTCATCCGGCAGTCCCCCAAGCTGGCGCAGAGCTCGCTGTCGGGCTGGAACGGGGCCGGGCAGCAGAGCTCGATGACCATCTTCGCCGTGGCGGACCAGAAGGTGACGACGACTTGGCTGGCGGACGTGAGGCTCAACGTCGCCGCGGGGGCGTGGAATGGGACGCGCTCGTACTCGTCGTCCTACCAGATGCTCACGACCCTGAAGAAGAACTGCAGCGTGAGCGACTGCACGGGCTGCATGGGCTACCCGACGCTGCAGAGCCTCTGCTACGCCGCCTCCCAGTGCGCCGTGGCGAGGTGCATCGGCACGGAGGTCAACTTCCAGCGGCCGCTCTGCGCCATCGGCTCCATGGCGTCCAAGGTGATGCGGCAGTCCCTCCTCACGCTGCAGAACGTCTACCTCATCTTCGCGCAGAGCATGGCGCTCATCGTGGATGCGTCCACGGGCCAGATCACGAACCGGGTGGTGATCGAGTGGCCGGACCAGGTCTTCTTCTCGGCCATGTGCGACATGAAGGACATCACCGTGTCGGCCGTGGGGGTGCTGATGTCGCTGGTGAACGGCATCACGATGAAGACGCAGGAGGTGCTCAGCACGGTCAGCGCGGGGCTCGTCCCGACCGACCCGAGCTTCAACGCGCGGGCGACGCTCTCGATGGCGAGCATGACCAACCTCTTCTCGCAGATCCTCCTGCTCCCGCTGTACGCGGCCGTCGCCGGCCAGAAGACCTTCGTCTGCACGACCAACAGCCTCACCGCCATCCTCAACACGGACCTGACGGGCAACTTCCAGCTCGTCATCGGCGACCCGAGCATCCAGGCCGTGAGCGGGGACGTGGCGGGGGTCTGCCTCACGCAGGTCTTCCAGCAGGACGTGCAGAACCAGGCGCTGGGCGGCTCGTCCAACTCGCTCAACAACGCGGTGGCGCAGGTGAGCAACCGGCTGATCGGGGCGGGCTTCACGCTGGAGCTGGCGCCGGCCTACCACATGGTGGACGCCATGCTGGCCTACGCTTCCGGGGTGACGTACGGGTTCATGGACGTCCTGCAGACCATCGACCAGAAGCACTGCAAGCTCCCCGACGTGACGACCGAGACCATGTACCGCTGCGCCTGCGGGGACTACGCCCACAGGATCAGCACGGCGCGGAGGAACGAGGGGATCAAGCAGCAGGCCTTCTGGTGCACCGGCTCGCTGCAGCTACTCGGCACCGACGGCAAGCCCTACCTCGTCTTCAACCCCTACACGCTCGAGGAGCTGGCGTCGGCCTCGCGGGTGAGCATGAGCCAGTACCTCACCTGCGTGGGGACGGGCGGGTCCAACTGCCAGGCGCTCAAGCCCTCGCTCCCCTACCTGGAGCGGCAGGGGGTGGACCCCGGGACGGTGCTGACGCGCTGCCGCTCCAACTACGTGAACAAGGTGTGGGACTCGGGGGCGGCGTACCTGGTCAACTACCTGGCCTACTCCGACCTCGCCGGGGTGGGGTACCTGATCAACCAGTTCTACCAGCCCTCCTTCGTCCCCTCCTCGGTGCTGACCTGCCTGGTGCAGAGCCTGGCGCTGGGGACGGGGAACGACGCCTGCCTGCTGGGCTGGCTGACGCTCATGAACGTCTCCCGCACCAACTACTTCCGCTACGACGTGGTGGGCTTCGTCTCCGACAACGCCGACTTCGCCGACATCGACGGGTGCGAGGTCTTCACCGGCCCCGCGCAGAACCCCGACCCCGCGGTGGCCTACGAGTTCGGCCAGTGCCTGAACAGCTCGACGGCCTCGCAGTGCCAGCTCCCCTACTACATCTGGTCCGGGAGGACGTCCAACCGGGTGCCCGTCGCCTCTCTGCACGCGGTGAGCTACCCGCCGGGCTCCAGCACCCTGCTCGCCGCGGCGGCCAGCGACCAGCTCGCCATCCTGCGGGAGGCCGAGGGCTTCTTCACCGACACCCTCCTCAAGTGGAGCAACCCGTCGCTGCAGGCCAGCTTCTTCTCCGTGGAGGGCGACGTCCTGCACCAGTTCTTCGACTGCTACTTCATGGGGCCGTTCGCGTCGGCGGAGCTCTGGCCCTCGGGCGGCTCCAGGTCCCTGGGGACCATGCTGTACTACAGGAACAGCCCCACCGACCGGACCTTCATGGTGCCGTCCGCCAGCTGCAAGCCGGGCGTCGACGCCTGCTGCCCCCAGGAGTCGCCCTTCTCGTGCGGCGGGCCAGCGAGGATGGCGATCGTTCATGGTTTCATTGACAAGCTCCGGAGCAGCCCGGGCTCGGCCACCAACTCCATCCTCGCCAACGCGGTGCAGGAGGGGGTCCGGGCCAAGCTCCGCGAGTTCAAGGACATCTTCACCAACCTGGCCAACTACGCCTGCGCCTGCCCCGACGGCTCCAACCGGGTGGACTGCTGCACGGCGGCCAACCCCGGCGGGTGGTCCTCCCCGGAGATGCAGGCCATCGACTACTCGATCCTCAGCAGCGAGGACGTGCTCGACACCATCTTCGACCTCATCCTGCAGTACATCGACGAGGACGTCTACTTCAACCGCACCCTCTTCGGCACCTACGCCCCCGCGCTCACCTCCGCCCAGACGGCGCAGGGGAGGGACGAGGCGCTCTTCGGGCCGTTCGAGCCGGTCTCGACGTATGGTGAGTCCGAGGTGCTGGACGCGAGGAAGAACCACTCCCTGTGGGACGTGTGCGTGAACCTCGTCTCGCAGACCTTCGCGACGCTGCCGCTGGACCCCACGCTCTCCTCCTTCGCCACGGCGTCCGGGGCGGGGACATTCCAGTACGACCCCGTCGCCAGCCCCTCCTCGGCCCTCTTCGTCGACCAGATCGAGGAGACGGTGAGCAACATCCTGGGCAAGGCCAAGCTCGACTCCCCGTTCTACTGGGGCGTGGCGGGCGGCGAGCTGCGCTACATGCCCTCGTACAGCATGCGCTGCCGCACCCGCGGGGCGAGGGTGGCGCCGGTGACGAACAAGACGCTGGCCTCGGACAGGGGCCCGCAGATCCCGCTGGCGTTCGGCTCCACCTACGCGGTGTCCGGGTACCTGGCCACGCTGAGCCTGCCGGCCTACGGGCCCCAGGGGCAGAACGTCTCCGCCTTCACCCAGCGGTGCTACTGCGGCTGGACCACGCCGGACGGCAGCCTGTGCCGCATCGACCCGCTCGTGTGCGCGACGGCCAACCTCCAGTCGCTGACCACGGTGGCGGCCGGCACGATCAAGGCGTTCCAGGCCATCTGCACGGCCGGGAGCTACATCACCTTCGACGACTGGGTGACGGTCTACCGGGTGATGGACGCCACCTGGAGCAGCGCCTGGACCTGCCCGGACATGCAGCTCTCCGACATCTGGGGGGTCGTCAACGACCTGCAGATCGACTACTGGGCCGCGGCCATCTCCGACTCGATCGTGACCTACAACTACAACTACCAGGACCTGCTGCAGTTATAAACCGTTACACAGTACAACTGTTTGTACCACGGATTCGAATAAACAATTCATTGCCGTTAAAACAAATGGACACGCCAGTTCAAAATTTGAAGCACCCCTACCACTGATATTACCGAGCAACACCCCTCAAAAACCATGGGGTACACTACCACCGGTATCCTATGAGATCGTGGCCGGGAGCAAGGCAGGGGAGGGCCTCGTCTCCGCTGGCGCCGCGCTGGGGGGGCGGGAGTACTGCGACGCCGTGCTGGACTACTGGCCGTCGGACTGGATCCACCCCAGCGGGTACCACGTGAGCACGGGATGCACGCACGACGAGACGGCCTTCCGCGCCTTCGACACTTGGATGTCCGTCGACTACGAGCGCCTGCGCAACGACACCCTGCTGCGCAACTACTTCGGCGGCGCCGCTACCTGCTCGGGGGCGTCGTACGGCATGCCCATGTTCGGGACCAACAACGCGAGGCTGCAGGCCAGGTGGAGGGACGGGCAGACCTACGACCCCACCCAGCCGGTCGGGGCGACGGTGCCCCCGGGTGCCGGGACCTACACCCAGACGCTGGCGGCGGGGAGCTGGACGCAGGTGCCGACGCGGGGCAGGCTGGGCGACACCCCCGCGCCCAGCTCCGGCCTCCTGTACCTGTGGGTGCCGGGGATGGCGTCGGCGGCGCTCGTCTGGCCCATGGCCGGCCAGGACCTCACCCTGTACGAGCTGCCCGAGGGCACGGCGCCGGCGTGGGGCCCGCAGTGCGGCCAGCTGCCCCTGAAGACCTGCCTGAACGACACCGACTGCGGCTCGGTCAACGGGGCGAAGCTGGTGTGCCTGCGCTCCTGGTCCGAGTCCCAGCAGGCGCCCCGGGACGGCGTCTGCGCGATCCAGGGGGTGGAGCCGCTGGAGTGCTACCAGAACTACCACTGCGAGGGCAAGGGGCAGGTCTGCGGGGCCAACGGGAGGTGCGTGGACGGCCGGCTTCTGATGCGGAACAGGGTGGGCTACTCCGCCGAGTTCCACGCCCACTCGGAGCAGTGCCCTGTGGAGTCGCTGGGCTACTCCCCCTGGCAGAACGTCTCCGACTTCCTCTCCCGGCACGGCATGTGCGGCTTCCGCGACTGGTTCGAGTACAGCGACATGCTGCGGAGGGGGGCCAACACGTCGGCGTTCCCCGGCCAGCTGGTGGGGCTCGATCCCAGGGCTCTGTGGTACAGCACCAGCCCCTACGTGGCCGCGTCGGAGGTGAGGAAGAGCCTCTTCGACCGCGAGATCCTCAAGGTCCACCCCCACACCTGCGACCGGGACTACGCCTACCTCCTCCCCTCCTGCGCCACCAACCCTTCCAGCGTGCTCGGCACCGCCGGCAGCCCGGTCCCCAGCCCCTCCCAGGGCGAGACGATGCGGACGTGGCGGAGATCGGCGTCCGGGTCGGGCTGGGAGCTGGACATGTGCATGCAGGACCACCTCCCCCGCGAGAGGACGGGCTTCCTGTACCCGTACCTTAGCCTCCTGGCGGGCCTCCAGGGGGTCTGAGGCGGGGCTGAAGGCTGCAGTCGGTCTACTGACCGGCCCGGCCGGCAGGATCCGTCGAGAAACAGGGGGGTCAAGGGAGGTTTTCTTCCCCCTGGGAGAAATGCCCTATGGGTTTTTGGATCTGCGATATAAAAAAGTCTTGTCTCGGTCACGTGATGTGTCACGTGACCGGTCAGGTGAGCCTGTCAGCCGGGTCACGGCCCCTGTCAGCCGGCTGACATGTCACGGGCCTGCTGACACGGTCCGCTGACCGGTCACGGCCGCCCGGAGAGATCAGGCCCCAGGCCACCGGCCAATCTCCGGACACTTAGCCTCCTGGCGGGCCTCCAGGGGGGGCTGAAGGCTGCAGTCGGTCTACTGACCGGCCCGGCCGGCAGGATCCGTCGAGAAACAGGGGGGTCAAGGGAGGTTTTCTTCCCCCTGGGAGAAATGTCCTATGGGTTTTTGGATCTGCGATATAAAAAAGTCTTGTCTCGGTCACGTGATGTGTCACGTGACCGGTCAGGTGAGCCTGTCAGCCGGGTCACGGCCCCTGTCAGCCGGCTGACATGTCACGGGCCTGCTGACACGGTCCGCTGACCGGTCACGGCCGCCCGGAGAGATCAGGCCCCCGGCCAATCTCCGGACACTTAGCCTCCTGGCGGGCCTCCAGGGGGTCTGAGGCGGGGCTGAAGGCTGCAGTCGGTCTACTGACGGGCCCGGCCGGCAGGATCCGTCGAGAAACAGGGGGGTCAAGGGAGGTTTTCTTCCCCCTGGGAGAAATGTCCTATGGGTTTTTGGATCTGCGATATAAAAAAGTCTTGTCTCGGTCACGTGATGTGTCACGTGACCGGTCAGGTGAGCCTGTCAGCCGGGTCACGGCCCCTGTCAGCCGGCTGACATGTCACGGGCCTGCTGACACGGTCCGCTGACCGGTCACGGCCGCCCGGAGAGATCAGGCCCCCGGCCAATCTCCGGACACTTAGCCTCCTGGCGGGCCTCCAGGGGGTCTGAGGCGGGGCTGAAGGCTGCAGTCGCTCTACTGACGGGCCCGGCCGGCAGGATCCGTCGAGAAACAGGGGGGTCAAGGGAGGTTTTCTTCCCCCCTGGGAGAAATGTCCTATGGGTTTTTGGATCTGCGAATATAAAAAAAGTCTTGTCTCGGTCCACGTGATGTGTCCACGTGACCCGGTCAGGTGAGCCCTGTCAGCCGGGGTCACGGCCCCTGTCAGCC
>NW_005434422.1:42544-48995 GCF_000315625.1 Guillardia theta CCMP2712
GTGTCACGTGACCGGTCAGGTGAGCCTGTAGCCGGGTCACGGACCCTGTCAGCCGGCTGACATGTCACGGGCCTGCTGACACGGTCCGCTGACCGGTCACGGCCGCCCGGAGAGATCAGGCCCCCGGCCAATCTCCGGACACTTAGCCTCCTGGCGGGCCTCCAGGGGGTCTGAGGCGGGGCTGAAGGCTGCAGTCGGTCTACTGACGGGCCCGGCCGGCAGGATCCGTCGAGAAACAGGGGGGTCAAGGGAGGTTTTCTTCCCCCTGGGAGAAATGTCCTATGGGTTTTTGGATCTGCGATATAAAAAAGTCTTGTCTCGGTCACTGATGTGTCACGTGACCGGTCAGGTGAGCCTGTCAGCCGGGTCACGGACCCTGTCAGCCGGGTGACATGTCACGGGCCTGCTGACACGGTCCGCTGACCGGTCACGGCCGCCCGGAGAGATCAGGCCCCCGGCCAATCTCCGGACACTTAGCCTCCTGGCGGGCCTCCAGGGGGTCTGAGGCGGGGCTGAAGGCTGCAGTCGGTCTACTGACGGGCCCGGCCGGCAGGATCCGTCGAGAAACAGGGGGGTCAAGGGAGGATTTCTTCCCCTGGGAGAAATGTCCTATGGGTTTTTGGATCTGCGATATAAAAAAGTCTTGTCTCGGTCACGTGATGTGTCACGTGACCGGTCAGGTGAGCCTGTCAGCCGGGTCACGGCCCCTGTCAGCCGGCTGACATGTCACGGGCCTGCTGACACGGTCCGCTGACCGGTCACGGCCGCCCGGAGAGATCAGGCCCCCGGCCAATCTCCGGACACTTAGCCTCCTGGCGGGCCTCCAGGGGGTCTGAGGCGGGGCTGAAGGCTGCAGTCGGTCTACTGACGGGCCCGGCCGGCAGGATCCGTCGAGAAACAGGGGGGTCAAGGGAGGTTTTCTTCCCCCTGGGAGAAATGTCCTATGGGTTTTTGGATCTGCGATATAAAAAAGTCTTGTCTCGGTCACGTGATGTGTCACGTGACCGGTCAGGTGAGCCTGTCAGCCGGGTCACGGCCCCTGTCAGCCGGCTGACATGTCACGGGCCTGCTGACACGGTCCGCTGACCGGTCACGGCCGCCCGGAGAGATCAGGCCCCCGGCCAATCTCCGGACACTTAGCCTCCTGGCGGGCCTCCAGGGGGTCTGAGGCGGGGCTGAAGGCTGCAGTCGGTCTACTGACGGGCCCGGCCGGCAGGATCCGTCGAGAAACAGGGGGGTCAAGGGAGGTTTTCTTCCCCCTGGGAGAAATGTCCTATGGGTTTTTGGATCTGCGATATAAAAAAGTCTTGTCTCGGTCACGTGATGTGTCACGTGACCGGTCAGGTGAGCCTGTCAGCCGGGTCACGGACCCTGTCAGCCGGCTGACATGTCACGGGCCTGCTGACACGGTCCGCTGACCGGTCACGGCCGCCCGGAGAGATCAAGCCCCCGGCCAATCTCCGGACACTTAGCCTCCTGGCGGGCCTCCAGGGGTCTGAGGCGGGGCTGAAGGCTGCAGTCGGTCTACTGACGGGCCCGGCCGGCAGGATCCGTCGAGAAACAGGGGGGTCAAGGGAGGTTTTCTTCCCCCTGGGAGAAATGTCCTATGGGTTTTTGGATCTGCGATATAAAAAAGTCTTGTCTCGGTCACGTGATGTGTCACGTGACCGGTCAGGTGAGCCTGTCAGCCGGGTCACGGCCCCTGTCAGCCGGCTGACATGTCACGGGCCTGCTGACACGGTCCGCTGACCGGTCACGGCCGCCCGGAGAGATCAGGCCCCCGGCCAATCTCCGGACACTTAGCCTCCTGGCGGGCCTCCAGGGGGTCTGAGGCGGGGCTGAAGGCTGCAGTCGGTCTACTGACCGGCCCGGCCGGCAGGATCCGTCGAGAAACAGGGGGGTCAAGGGAGGTTTTCTTCCCCCTGGGAGAAATGTCCTATGGGTTTTTGGATCTGCGATATAAAAAAGTCTTGTCTCGGTCACGTGATGTGTCACGTGACCGGTCAGGTGAGCCTGTCAGCCGGGTCACGGCCCCTGTCAGCCGGCTGACATGTCACGGGCCTGCTGACACGGTCCGCTGACCGGTCACGGCCGCCCGGAGAGATCAGGCCCCCGCATTCCGTTCCAATTCCCTTCTGGATTTTTTCACGTTTCGAAAGGGGTTCTTATTCTCAGATATTTTGATTTCACGGTTCTGAAATTTTGTACTGCGATTGAAAAAGGTTCTGAAATATTATTGTCTGACGAAAAGAATCCTTTTCGCACAATTTTGGGCCATCTCCCCGCTCAAGCCCACCGTAATTCCCCGGCGCGCGCCGTGCCTGTGAAAATTTTTGCAATGGTCATGCTTCAGAGAAGCACGAATGAGGGTTCCATCTCTTGCAAACAACATGTTTCTATGCCATGGTTGCTTTTCTGAGAATGGTTTTGATCAAGGTTAGCATATTCCAAATCAGTATTTGATGCATGGTGTAGGTTTGTCTATGAAATCGGTGTATACAGAAGTGATTTGATGTTGGTTGTTCAATTTTGCCACTTATTGCTCCTTGCGATGATGGGGCAAAATCGTTATTATTCTAGCGTCATTACTCATGCACAATTATGGAGTGTGTTGGATGTGAATGTATTTGAGTCGAGCCAGTGACTTGTCAACCTGTTCTCATGTCCACCAACAACTTGTAAATCAACAAGATGTAAATCCTCGGTGAGCCTTGATTGCTGCAAGATTTCAAAGACTCGAATACATTCCTAGCACAGTATTTCAGCTTGAGAGTTTTTCTTCAGAGCAGGCTGTCTGATGCACTATGTAGAAGGGAGAAAACTTTTCGCAGTGATTAACAGCAAAGAATTCAAGCCAGATGCGTTTTCAATTAGGAGAGCAGTGCTGATGCATTGCTCTGAGGCTGTCAAATTTGTTACGGTGCAGATGAATTCCTTGTAAACTTTCAATTGCACAAATTTTCAGATGAAGATGTTCCGTGAGTAGAGTTGAGATCATGTATGAAGTCTCGATGAAATGAATATGAGTTTTGACAAAATCAGGCTTTTCGAACATGTGTTCAAATTTCCAGGGCCTCAGTGTTGGCAAGGCTTCGACATGATGCCAAACATTCATATGTCTTTAGGGACACACATGTGCGGCATATGCGTGCTTGTACTAAAAGACTTGAATGTTTCTGTTGAAAGTCGATCGACAGAGGAGAAACCTTGCCACCGCGCATGCTAGTTCGAATCTTTTATTGAAAATAGACATGTTCATTACTGGACTGCATCTACACGATCAATAAGCCCATCCTTCCTTGTGCATTTGAGCTCCGATGTTCAAGTATGTGATCATTGCCACCTGGGTGACACCGCACAAAATACAAGAAGTTTTCTTGCTTCTTGGATATCAGTCTTGGATTGCTTCAAAATAGGGCGGAAGGGACGGGCAGTAGATAATTGAATGACCTCAAAATCATCTTTTGTTGCTACATTGAGTACATGCATGCCTGTTAACAAACAGACGAGGCGAATGCTCACTTGCAGCTTTGCGATTCGACAAATAAGGGCATCAGTGCATGGGCCAGGATATCCACAATGACACGGCAACAATCCAAGAACTTTGGATTGACAAACAGTCTAGACATGTAGTCATGCATTAGAATCAGTAACTTGCCTGAACACAGCTTGTTGATGCTACTGCTCTCCTTCTGATAATAACATTGGTGGCTGTCATTCAAGTCTAAAGTTGATGGGCCATATCCCCCAGTTCCTCTGACAGCAGTTGACTTAGATATTGGCTGAGATGAATCAAGATCTCGCTAACGATCAACATGTTCCCTGACTTCGAAAAGCGTTGACATACATCGAAGTTTGAATCCATTGCACTTGGTTCATCACCACAACAGAGCTGCATTCATGCAAGGTAGGTTCTTTTCAAGACCCTTCTTGTATCTATGCAACAATACAATATGATTCGAAGCATACACACATGATAATTCGATTGCAACACGTCCTCATGGTATCATGGCCATCGCTCCTTGTCGTGGCTCAAGCAGAAGGCGTGTGGGGTTGAGGAATTGACCCACCCCTACCTTCCGATTTCCATCTACTCAGGCTTTTTCAAAGGTAGGGGGTACTGGCTTTGGTCAAAGTAATTTGATTCAAACTTTTCCCTTGCGAGAGGGTCATTGAGCTATGGACCACAGGGGTGGGTGCTGTTTGACCACTTACCGGTAATCGAATATGATACTTTTCGACGCCAATTCCAGTACGGAGAGCCCATACTTTTAAGATTTCATCCTTCCTCCCTTGAATCCGATCCACCCCACCCTGACTCTGACGGAGTGAAACGTACGGGTTCTCTAAACTATCTGAAACCACCCATGCGAACCTCACAGAAAATGAGGGACTTTTGTGGTACAACCTCATGTATGGGGAGCCCTGAGGACCTCCGTACAAATACCACAACGCTTTGGAATAAGTATTTTAAGGGCAGTACAAACAAAACGCCCTGGTACTAAAGATTCCAGAAGGGGATTGGAACGGAATGGGGCCGAGAGCCTGTGACCATCCAGCGCCGAGCAACTTCCGCCAGCCGGACCACAGAACCCACCCGGCACCGGGTACCACGTGCCACGACGGTAACTGGCAGCGCCGGCGGATTCCGGGAGCACGGTCAACGGGCGCCACTGCCGAACTTCCGGCGGACTGGAGGCCGGGCCCCGGCCGCCCGGCCCGGGCCGCCCCCGGGGATCCGGGGCATGGCAAGCACCGTGCCACGGTGTGGCAGTACCGTGTACCGGGCGGCGCCGAGGGCCTGGCACTGGGTGCCGCCGCCCGCAGTGCCACCGATGGCAGAGAGACCAAGGCGGCTCAGTACCGGAGCAAAGGTTGGCATGCGGAGGCCTGAACTGAGTTCGGAGTCCCGGTCCGGGACTGAGTCCGCCGGGGCGCCGGCCCCGCCGCGGGTCCGAGTCACCGGGTTCAGGGCCCCGGCGGCGCAGGCCCCCCCGGGGTCGGCCCGGGCGGCCGGCTGCCACTGGGTGCTGCAGTGCCAGCCTCGGGGTCGCAGGCCGGATGCCTGTCAATGCGGCGGGCCCTGCACTCGGATCGGCCCGGTCTAGTTTTCGAGATTAGAAGCCTGCCACACTGGGGCAGCCGGGACGTGGGAGTCCGATATGATATCGGATGTCTAATTCATCAGAGTCAAGTGACGCTCCGATGATTGCTTCCAAGTTCACTGACGGCAAGATCGGACTCGGACCCGAGTCATAGATATCCAGGCTTACTAGAGTCAAAATTTCTTTCCGAAGTCATCGAGTCACCCGAGTCCGGCCGCCGGGCATTCCATTGGGTTCTCAACTGGATTTTATTCCGTCGACGGTCTCGGCGGGGTCTTTTTCTACCTGGATTTTTCTGAATGAATAGGTTTTGGATTTCAAAGCGAAAATTTTCCTTGAAATGTTTTACTTCTGTCAAACCACGCCATTTCAAATTGTGGGATCCTGCCAGCACCGTGCCATTTCTGGAATTTTTAAACGTTGTACAGAATGTACCAATGTTGTACACGGTGTCAGTTTGGGAGACTCACGTTCAAGCAGATCGCGCCCTGTGGGCACCATGTTGTGAGATAAATACATCATTGTGATGACAAGAACATCTTTTGATGCCAAATTTGACCAGATTTGAATGTATCATGTGGGAAAACGACTGCATTTCCTTTAAGCAGAGTGTTTTGAGGATGATCATCGGATGCATATCATGTTGCAATAAGAATTTTGTGGAAAGGAAATATTTGAATCTCAGTTCGTTGAGTTGCGTGTAAATGCAAATATGCTTTGAAGCATTGTGAGCATAGTTGTAACTGTGCATTGACTTGTAATAGTGTAAGGTATGCATTCAAATTTGCATGCTCACGCTATCCAATAATTGTGTGACTTTCCTTGTCATACTTGCACTGAAACACCAGCTGTTTTCACACTTTCAGAAGGGAAACATGAAAGGAATCGATCAGAGAGGCAACCTTCGAAGACATAAAGGAAATGCTATTCTCCTTATTGCGATGACGGCCTAGCTTCCTGTACCAGAATGCTTCGTCGGTTGTATATGAAACATATTTCAAGAGACTTGCTGGTGCTTTGCCATGATTGCATTTTTTTAGGCTTCTCCCAACGCATTCCACAACAGTTTGAGTCTTGTGAAATGCTCTCAACAGCCAGTGGCATGGCGATTGTAACATGTCATTGGAGTTTGAGAGGCTGGGGGAGGAGAGATGAGGGGAGAGGGGAGGGGGGAAGGAGAGGGGATAGGAGGGGTTGGAAGGAAAAGCGAAGCCTGGGAAGTATTGATATGCTGATCGCGAGAGACTGGGAGATGCCAGAGGAGAGACGGTTTACTCAAGACCACTAGCGAGGAAGGGAGGAGGGCTTGGAGGAGAGGCGAGGAAGGAGAAAGCTTCGGGTAGAGA
>NW_005434422.1:49095-53780 GCF_000315625.1 Guillardia theta CCMP2712
GGGGGCCGCGCGGTTGGGGCGATACTAGCCAGACCTACTGACACGGTCGCTGACGTGTACCGCCGCCCGTAGAGATCAGGCCCCCGGCCAATCTCCGGACACTTAGCCTCCTGGCGGGCCTCCAGGGGGTCTGAGGCGGGGCTGAAGGCTGCAGTCGGTCTACTGACGGGCCCGGCCGGCAGGAGTCGTCGAGAAACAGGGGGGTCAAGGGAGGTTTTCTTCCCCCTGGGAGAAATGTCCTATGGGTTTTTGGATCTGCGATATAAAAAAGTCTTGTCTCGGTCACGTGATGTGTCACGTGACCGGTCAGGTGAGCCTGTCAGCCGGGTCACGGCCCCTGTCAGCCGGCTGACATGTCACGGGCCTGCTGACACGGTCCGCTGACCGGTCACGGCCGCCCGGAGAGATCAGGCCCCCGGCCAATCTCCGGACACTTAGCCTCCTGGCGGGCCTCCAGGGGGTCTGAGGCGGGGCTGAAGGCTGCAGTCGGTCTACTGACGGGCCCGGCCGGCAGGATCCGTCGAGAAACAGGGGGGTCAAGGGAGGTTTTCTTCCCCCTGGGAGAAAGGTCCTATGGGTTTTTGGATCTGCGATATAAAAAAGTCTTGTCTCGGTCACGTGATGTGTCACGTGACCGGTCAGGTGAGCCTGTCAGCCGGGTCACGGCCCCTGTCAGCCGGCTGACATGTCACGGGCCTGCTGACACGGTCCGCTGACCGGTCACGGCCGCCCGGAGAGATCAGGCCCCCGGCCAATCTCCGGACACTTAGCCTCCTGGCGGGCCTCCAGGGGGTCTGAGGCGGGGCTGAAGGCTGCAGTCGGTCTACTGACCGGCCCGGCCGGCAGGATCCGTCGAGAAACAGGGGGGTCAAGGGAGGTTTTCTTCCCCCTGGGAGAAATGTCCTATGGGTTTTTGGATCTGCGATATAAAAAAGTCTTGTCTCGGTCACGTGATGTGTCACGTGACCGGTCAGGTGAGCCTGTCAGCCGGGTCACCGCCCCTGTCAGCCGGCTGACATGTCACGGGCCTGCTGACACGGTCCGCTGACCGGTCACGGCCGCCCGGAGAGATCAGGCCCCCGGCCACATGCCGTTCACAAGGCCATATGCAGGCTCTAGCAAAATTGGTCTTTTTTTTTCTCCTTGGGAAGGGGTTCATATATACACTTCCATTCAGCTACCCCGGTTTTTGCTCTCTTACTGGGGGGTAGTGAGACAGGGATAAAGTAGGGTGGGGTGATTTGAATTATACTGGCGTGGTACCCTGTCCCCCGCCTTACTTTTTGAAGCACTTCATTTTAATTGTTTAGTCAGCGCTTCAATCGTACACATCTATGTACGGATGAAGTGCCTCTGGTACAGTCTGTACTATTCTTTTAAAGTGGTTTCGACAGGCGTCTCGAATCAGCCTCCACCCTAGTGACTTCCTTTGTCTGGAGGGGTAGAGGACCGAAAGATTCTCTCATACCCGTGCATTTCACTGTATCACGGTACGTGGGGGTGCTAATGGAAAAGAAGGCATTTCGATTGCCGTTGGAGCTCACCACGCCAATACCCCCGGTTCCCCTTCATCACCTTTACGAAAGGCGGGGTGGGTAGCTAGCAAAGAATACAAATCTACCCTTTGATTCAAGAGTTTGAAATTGGGAAATAGGGGGTAGGGTGCTATCTCCACTCTCCTTTCCCCAAATCCCCCCTCCCTGGGCAAGCAAGAGATGGCTGATTGATCCTTCACCCGCATGCAACGACAAGTCATCATGGTGAGAGGCTTCGAATCTATTGCTGCTTGAATGTGGATGAGAATTTAATCGTCTAATGTATCCATGTAGATAGACTAAGACCTTTTCTTAGTCTCTGACTTTGAAAGAAAGTTTTGAATTCCGCTTCTCTTACATGACTGCATGACAGAGAAAGCTGTCTAGGAATGAAGATGTCTTTGGAATACATTGCAAAAGATGAATACACCTTTTCTGCTCTCTTATTCGTTGTTTCAAGCATGAGAGCCGTATGTACGAGGATTCAGAGAGGAAGTATGGTTTACAATGCTGCACCATCAGTTTGCAAATGAGGTGCTTTCATGCACTCCAATCTTGCAAATATGCTAGAAATATTCAAGTATTTGCAGTTCAGATCCTCAAAAGCAACATCTTCACATTAGTTCTGCTTGAGCATGCATTCAAAATGCTCAAGGATCAACATGCTCCACGTAGCTGTGGCGACATGGAAAGTCTGTTTCAACCACAGGATAAGAATCCTACAGCAATCAATGTGGCTTACTAGAGCTACAAGCATACATTGTGCATAATTAGGTTTATTTGCAACTTTTTGATGTATCTCTGCTATGCAGGCACAACGAAGAAACCAATGTGAGGCTTATTGTGCTGACCATTGCGCATGTATTTGATGCTACTTGCGGTTGTCATTGTAATTAGATTGTTGCAAAGAATGATACCTCATGAATGTATAAAGATTTCTGCAATCAGATCACTACCATTTGTGATGTCGATCCCAAGCTTACAGTGAGTCGGAATGGTCTACAGGGGAAGTGATGTTTTCATCATCATTCAACCCTTGCATGCATTCTGCATTTATGTGAAATGAAAGAAGATACAGAAATGCTCTTTAGCATGGCCTCGAATGCAAGACTGATATCACTTTATTTCACAATAGAACAAATAATACATGTGTGCATACTGTGTTGACGGTTCAAATGTCCGACATCACAGCTAGATGAACGCTCAAAACTAATCCCACGCATCAAGAAATCAACACACTCTGCAAATCTCAGAAGTGGAGACTCTCGACAGTGTTCAAGGCTTAAGATGTCTTGATTGCCTCTGGCGGCATCAGTGTTTACATGCAATCAAACATCCTCACTGCAGTAGGCGAAATGCATGCAGAAATCTTGTGAAACAATCTATGCAATGCTTGATGTCTAATATAACAAGTGGGCTTGACTAATTACGTGGATCTGCAACATGATGCTATCTCCATCAAACAAATCTTCAAGGCATCGCATGTGGAAAATATGCAATTCAAAAATCATTCATCGCAGGGAAGTATCTTATGATTATTCTGCGCTGCCATAAGGTTGGTGTCAAGTCAAAATGACAAGCGATCTCCTGCACTGGATTCAAACCTCATGTTTTCATCATCTTGTTCTTCATAATAACCTTTTGAACCATGGATCTCACAACGCCATTGCTGCACACTCTGTTGTCACCGAACGCATCACCACGAACCTAGCGGTCTCAGGTCTCAAACTGTGCGGACTAGAGAGCTTCAAACCTAACAAAGCCTTGCATGCTGAGATCTGATGCTGGCTACAGCAGCGGATGGTCTTACAGCGGCATCGTTGGAGGAGCAGCTTTGGTGCTACGTGCCGGCGTGTAGGGGAGACATGAGTCGGGCGTGTACGATGTTGAAAACATTTCAACCCTCTGAAATGAAAGTTAAAATACATGTAAAGGCCTAGCAGAAATGATAACTAAACTGCACTGGTACTCTTTGGAGGTATCTCTTGCTGCCGTTGAAAACTTGTTTGAATTCACACGCCACCCCAAAAAAAACTTTCTCGAAAAGAAGAGTGGAAATTAACGAAAGGGCTAAAAGTGAACGGCATGAATCTCCGGACACTTAGCCTCCTGGCGGGCCTCCAGGGGGTCTGAGGCGGGGCTGAAGGCTGCAGTCGGTCTACTGACCGGCCCGGCCGGCAGGATCCGTCGAGAAACAGGGGGGTCAAGGGAGGTTTTCTTCCCCCTGGGAGAAATGTCCTATGGGTTTTTGGATCTGCGATATAAAAAAGTCTTGTCTCGGTCACGTGATGTGTCACGTGACCGGTCAGGTGAGCCTGTCAGCCGGGTCACGGCCCCTGTCAGCCGGCTGACATGTCACGGGCCTGCTGACACGGTCCGCTGACCGGTCACGGCCGCCCGGAGAGATCAGGCCCCCGGCCAATCTCCGGACACTTAGCCTCCTGGCGGGCCTCCAGGGGGTCTGAGGCGGGGCTGAAGGCTGCAGTCGGTCTACTGACCGGCCCGGCCGGCAGGATCCGTCGAGAAACAGGGGGGTCAAGGGAGGTTTTCTTCCCCCTGGGAGAAATGTCCTATGGGTTTTTGGATCTGCGATATAAAAAAGTCTTGTCTCGGTCACGTGATGTGTCACGTGACCGGTCAGGTGAGCCTGTCAGCCGGGTCACGGCCCCTGTCAGCCGGCTGACATGTCACGGGCCTGCTGACACGGTCCGCTGACCGGTCACGGCCGCCCGGAGAGATCAGGCCCCCGGCCAATCTCCGGACACTTAGCCTCCTGGGGGGTCTGAGCGGGGCTGAAGCTGCAGTCGGTCTACTGACCGGCCCGGCCGGCAGGATCCGTCGAGAAACAGGGGGTCAATAGTTGAAAGTATGTTTGAATCGGGGACCGTGTCGAGCAGTTTTAGGTTTACAAGTATTCTTGCTTCCTCCAAACAACAAGGTTTCAAACATTAAAACTATTTTTGACCATGACACGCTTTTACACGCCTGGGGGGTGCATATAGTACAATCGAATCGGCTTGCCCTACCCTTTCCCCCATTGCTCTGCATCCGGGAAGCAACGGGGAGAGAGGGGGGCAGGGGGGAGGGAGGGAGCAGGGAGGAAGGGAGGGGAGCAGGGGGGAGGGAGGGAGGGAGAAGAGCATTAAAGGA
>NW_005434422.1:53961-55898 GCF_000315625.1 Guillardia theta CCMP2712
CTTGATTTGAAAACAAAAATACTTATTGGCTAGATTTACTACACTCGTCAATGGCTGACACTAATAAGATTTCATGAGCGTGTATCGAAATATACGAATAACCCTACCCCCTCCATATCAGACAAACATACCGGTACACAGGGTAGAGAGCAGCCAAGAGGCGTGTAAGCCGGAACTCAAATGCTTAAAACAAATATAAAAGAGTACTGAGTGGTACAAATCATTCTGGTACAAAATTGACTAAAACTGTATGCTTATGATCAAATTAACAGGTACAAGTGTTTGTTAAAAGGATATTAATTTATAATTGGGCATTAGTAAATGCCATGGAATGCAGGCCCCCGGCCAAATCTCCGGACACTTAGCCTCCTGGCGGGCCTCCAGGGGGTCTGAGGCGGGGCTGAAGGCTGCAGTCGGTCTACTGACGGGCCCGGCCGGCAGGATCCGTCGAGAAACAGGGGGGTCAAGGGAGGTTTTCTTCCCCTGGGAGAAATGTCCTATGGGTTTTTGGATCTGCGATATAAAAAAGTCTTGTCTCGGTCACGTGATGTGTCACGTGACCGGTCAGGTGAGCCTGTCAGCCGGGTCACGGCCCCTGTCAGCCGGCTGACATGTCACGGGCCTGCTGACACGGTCCGCTGACCGGTCACGGCCGCCCGGAGAGATCAGGCCCCCGGCCAATCTCCGGACACTTAGCCTCCTGGCGGGCCTCCAGGGGGTCTGAGGCGGGGCTGAAGGCTGCAGTCGGTCTACTGACGGGCCCGGCCGGCAGGATCCGTCGAGAAACAGGGGGGTCAAGGGAGGTTTTCTTCCCCCTGGGAGAAATGTCCTATGGGTTTTTGGATCTGCGATATAAAAAAGTCTTGTCTCGGTCACGTGATGTGTCACGTGACCGGTCAGGTGAGCCTGTCAGCCGGGTCACGGCCCCTGTCAGCCGGCTGACATGTCACGGGCCTGCTGACACGGTCCGCTGACCGGTCACGGCCGCCCGGAGAGATCAGGCCCCCGGCCAATCTCCGGACACTTAGCCTCCTGGCGGGCCTCCAGGGGGTCTGAGGCGGGGCTGAAGGCTGCAGTCGCTCTACTGACGGGCCCGGCCGGCAGGATCCGTCGAGAAACAGGGGGGTCAAGGGAGGTTTTCTTCCCCCTGGGAGAAATGTCCTATGGGTTTTTGGATCTGCGATATAAAAAAGTCTTGTCTCGGTCACGTGATGTGTCACGTGACCGGTCAGGTGAGCCTGTCAGCCGGGTCACGGCCCCTGTCAGCCGGCTGACATGTCACGGGCCTGCTGACACGGTCCGCTGACCGGTCACGGCCGCCCGGAGAGATCAGGCCCCCGGCCAATCTCCGGACACTTAGCCTCCTGGCGGGCCTCCAGGGGGTCTGAGGCGGGGCTGAAGGCTGCAGTCGCTCTACTGACGGGCCCGGCCGGCAGGATCCGTCGAGAAACAGGGGGGTCAAGGGAGGTTTTCTTCCCCCTGGGAGAAATGTCCTATGGGTTTTTGGATCTGCGATATAAAAAAGTCTTGTCTCGGTCACGTGATGTGTCACGTGACCGGTCAGGTGAGCCTGTCAGCCGGGTCACGGCCCCTGTCAGCCGGCTGACATGTCACGGGCCTGCTGACACGGTCCGCTGACCGGTCACGGCCGCCCGGAGAGATCAGGCCCCCGGCCAATCTCCGGACACTTAGCCTCCTGGCGGGCCTCCAGGGGGTCTGAGTCTGAGGCGGGGCTGAAGGCTGCAGTCGGTCTACTGACCGGCCCGGCCGGCAGGATCCGTCGAGAAACAGGGGGGTCAAGGGAGGTTTTCTTCCCCCTGGGAGAAATGTCCTATGGGTTTTTGGATCTGCGATATAAAAAAGTCTTGTCTCGGTCACGTGATGTGTCACGTGGAATCTGAAATAGGGTTCGAATTCAGCTTTATAATTCTCATTTT
>NW_005434422.1:57505-59877 GCF_000315625.1 Guillardia theta CCMP2712
GTAAATGGATGGAGGTTACACACAAGACGACAGGGAATCATCATCAGATCAGATGGTGACTGGATGTCAAAAGTACGGTCACCTGTGAGCTCAAGAACACATATCTGCACGATTATGTCTTGATAGTCTCGCAAGAAGATGCCATAAATAATGCACGGTGCATTTTAGCAGTGAGCTGCTCGACTGCTTGAAACAACCATGATCCGCAGTGCTGTCGAATGATGTCGGACAAGCAAGTCCCGTGGTTCGTGAAGGATTCTTCATCTGATTTTCAAGGACGTGTTTGAACGATGAAACATTTTGCAAATCACCAAGGTCTATGCCATTTGATCACATGATGCATCATCTAAATATTACTGGTGTGAACTTGCATCGGATTTTGTTCATCAATGAGCCGCTGCCAAGCAGATGATCTCAACGCAAACATGAGCACTTTTGAAGATGCCAATATTCCAGGCCGTAGAGCATGTATGATGTGGCCACATGTCACATGCTTCTTGGTTCACATAGATACACCTTCGCAAGGCAAAAGATGGAACGTGTTCTTGATTACAAGGAGGTCGGTTGTGCTTTTACCCTGATTGAAACTCTTCTAATAAAGATGTGATACCCTGGATGTGGAATTCTATTTATTGATTCACAGCGTTTGTGATCCTTTTACAATCACCGAGTGCTTGTTCTGTTGAACAAGGCACTCCTCTGTAGTGCCACATGCGACAAGAACTCTACAACTGCACGGCAGCATTGCGAACCGTCAAAACAAGGCAGGATTGATTCGAAGAACATCTCATTTATTTTTATTGATGCTCAAATTTATCTGCACATTGTTTCATTTCTGACTAGGTTTCTGAAGCGTTGTGGAAACATCATGACTGAGGAAGAAATCCAAGTGCAGAAAAATCATCCTACGTCATGAAACATGGAAATGCAATGGTCAATGCACTTGATCATGGATATAGTGATTCATGATCAACAACAGTTCTCTACAGTAATCTATGCGAGCAGGTGAAGTCATCCTTTTTGCAAACGTCTCTTCATGCACCGTTGAACGGTTGAGTGCGTGTGAGCCTGTCCTCTGTAGAAAAGTGAAGTGCATGAATCCTGACCGTAAGACTAGAAGAATTGAAAGTGAGCGATGACATGAGAACATATTGTTAGACAGAAAAGTCGCTCAAGGTACAGTTGAATACAAATTTCTCACAAATCATGCATTTGAGCGCAACGTGCAACGCACTGCAATTTGAAAGAAGGGTCAATCAGAGTTGATTCTGTTCAATGGTGTATCCATTATTAGTTCCTTACCTGTTCATAAAAATGTCATCATGTCTTCGAAGCATATTTGCAAGTACACTCGCGGATTGTATGAACCAAGGGCACATATTACATTACACGCTGGATGATTCAAACCTTGGCCCAACCTGCAGAGTTGAGAAAGAAGCTCGATCATCTCTTACAGATGTGATATGAGATCTTCATCTCATTCCTATCTCAGTTGGGTTGGATTCGAAGTCTCTCAATATCAAGGTTCATCCTCGCGAGTCAGGAAGGCACCATTTCATCGCCTCTTGCTCGTCCAGGGAGAGGGGGCTTGGGGAATGAGAAAAGGGGGCTACCCCCCACCCCCTATTACACAGTTTCAAATTCTTTCAAAGGTGGGTAGTTGAGGGTGCTCCATGCCTACCCCACCCCCCAACAACAATCAAATGGAGGGGTTCTCGGAAGTCGAAGTTCCGACCAGTTTGGCCCTCATTTTGTACCATGTAAGAGCTGCAATTTTAAGTTGGTACCACAGATACTCCTAAAATGCGTACTTTTACATTGGTTTGGCGTGGTGAGGTGTCCACGCCACCAAATTCAAATCACCCTACCCCTCTTTGGCCCTGCACAGCAACGATTTTCATGAGAGCGACTACCCTCCCACATGACTTCTCAAAGGAGGGTACTCCCAATTGGCATGGAATGAAGGGACCCCTCAGGTCCTTCGAAAAAAAAAAAATATTGCCAATTTTTCCTATGAGCGCCCGGCCGGAAAAGCAACGCTATGGTCCGCTGACCGGTCACGGCCGCCCGGAGAGATCAGGCCCCCGGCCAATCTCCGGACACTTAGCCTCCTGGCGGGCCTCCAGGGGGTCTGAGGCGGGGCTGAAGGCTGCAGTCGGTCTACTGACCGGCCCGGCCGGCAGGATCCGTCGAGAAACAGGGGGGTCAAGGGAGGTTTTCTTCCCCCTGGGAGAAATGTCCTATGGGTTTTTGGATCTGCGATATAAAAAAGTCTTGTCTCGGTCACGTGATGTGTCACGTGACCGGTCAGTGAGCCTGTCAGCCCGGGTCACGGCCCCTGTCAGCCGGCTGACATGTCACGGGCTGCTGAC
>NW_005434422.1:61006-64710 GCF_000315625.1 Guillardia theta CCMP2712
GACCGGTCACGGCCGCCCGGAGAGATCAGGCCCCCGGCCAATCTCCGGACACTTAGCCTCCTTGGCGGGCCTCCAGGGGGTTTGAGGCGGGCTTGAAGCCTGCAGTCGGTCTACTGACCGGCCCGGCCGGCAGGATCCGTCGAGAAACAGGGGGGTCAAGGGAGCTTTTCTTCCCCCTGGGAGAAATGTCCTATGGGTTTTTGGATCTGCGATATAAAAAAGTCTTGTCTCGGTCACGTGATGTGTCACGTGACCGGTCAGGTGAGCCTGTCAGCCGGGTCACGGACCCTGTCAGCCGGCTGACATGTCACGGGCCTGCTGACACGGTCCGCTGACCGGTCACGGCCGCCCGGAGAGATCAGGCCCCCGGCCAATCTCCGGACACTTAGCCTCCTGGCGGGCCTCCAGGGGGTCTGAGGCGGGGCTGAAGGCTGCAGTCGGTCTACTGACCGGCCCGGCCGGCAGGATCCGTCGAGAAACAGGGGGGTCAAGGGAGGTTTTCTTCCCATAGCGTTGCTTTTCTCAATTGACCTTAGCGCTCTAAAACGTTTCGCTGTGAGGGTGGTAAATTCAAATCCACATATACCACGCCTCAAGTGGGGGCGGGGTGGGTCTTCACGATTCAAATCACGAAGAGCCAAGCAAGAGTTTTTAGGGGTAGGGTCCTACTTACATACAATTTCTTGGTACCAGTTGGTACAGTCCGAAACATGTGACTTTGGTACTCTCGGGGTACCATTCGGGGTTCTCCCCTAGGTATTGTACACATCCGGTACAAATATAACCCCACCCCCATGAAAAACTTCAAGCATGCTGGTTGAATTGCTTCATCCCTTGAACCTGGGGCCTGTCCGATCAAATCATATGGGCATACATAAGAAAACTGCAAGCCTGTGTGGGGGTTCGGCCTGATACAATATGCATTTGCATGAGAAGGGGTGTTGTCCCCGTACTTGCACACAGTGGGAAAAGAAGGGGTACTTGACAAGGTATGATGGAGGCGGCGAGGGAAGGCGGCGAGCCTTTACCTGAGCGCCAGGATCATGGTGCTAAGCTGCCTCACCGGCGACAAGCTTCAGCCCTTGGAGAGCGCAGGAGACGAGAAAGAGAACTCAGACTCAACAGAAATCACTGAGCCTTGACACAACAGCAAACTGATTGCATGTTTCTGCACTTCAAGCAAATGTTCCTGAACGATTGGCAACTGAGGTTGGCTTGAACTTCCATGCTCGTTATCTGCTTTTTCGTGAGGGGTTCGACCGCATCCGACCGGAACCTGTCCGATCGTTTCCGGTTACAACATGCCGTCTGCCCTCTACGATACGCAACTTTTCCAACCTCAAGATGCCGTTTCTCCATGGCTGTCATATTCAACAAACCAAGAGGAATCTTGTTCTGAATAAAATATTTGAATTGCTCTGTCACATGCCCGGAAGCCAGAAAGTGCAGGTAAATTCCTTTGCAATAATCCAATCTATTTGTTTGATACCGCAAGAAGCGAGAGCTGGCCGTAGAAACCTCACAGGGCAAGATGTTGCCGATGCTGCGGCCTGATGAAGGCGATAGTCCTTTGGAAATTCCCTGAGCGGTGGTCTGCATTTGTTTCTCTGCCAGCCCAAAGTCCACGAGCAAGTACTTCTTGTTCCTTCTGTTGTAGAGGA
Source organism: Guillardia theta CCMP2712 (assembly GCF_000315625.1). Classification (NCBI taxonomy): domain Eukaryota; class Cryptophyceae; order Pyrenomonadales; family Geminigeraceae; genus Guillardia; species Guillardia theta. The sequence continues at coordinate 62,668 of NW_005434422.1, forward strand.
AGTTATTCAATTTCACGTCTCGATGTATAATCCCGAGGGCATGTACAGAGCGCAAAGCAACAAACAAATTCTTCATGTAGTGGGCAATCTCGCTCATGGTCAAATCTTTGACGTAAACCGAGGGCCTGTCATGTTCCAAGTATTCAAAAATCAAAGCCTGCTGCTCCTCGATAAGGATTATCCCATCAGGAGCCAGTGGCGGACATTTCACTATCTGTACAATGTTGGATTTTCCATTCAAGCTCGATATAAACCTTTGTTCCTCCTTGTACGCATCGAGTCTGTGAAATGGTAACAATCGTTTGATTGCTACTCGGCGACCATTTACCCTGTCGTAGGCCGCATATACCTCCCCGAATGTTCCGGATCCAACCATTCTTGTTATGTCAAACTGCTTTTCCACTTCATTGAGAAACCGCATGTCCACTGGGTAGATCATCAGCTCTTCTCGTATTGAGTTTTTCTTGCGTGCAGTGCCATTGTTGCCTTTGGTCAATGACATGTCCTTGTGTGCACCCTCTTGATCCAGCGATTCATCGCATGCCATGCCATTGTTGCCTTTGGTCAATGACATGTCCTTGTGTGCACCCTCTTGATCCAGCGATTCATCGCATGCCATGCCATTGTTGCCTTTGGTCAATGACATGTCCTTGTGTGCACCCTCTTGATCCAGCGATTCATCGCATGCCATGCCATTGTTGCCTTTGGTCAATGACATGTCCTTGTGTGCACCCTCTTGATCCAGCGATTCATCGCATGCCATGCCATTGTTGCCTTTGGTCAATGACATGTCAGGCCTGTGTTGCAATCCAAGCTGGTGGAAGCTCTGCATCCTCTCTGGTACCTCACCTCTTTCGTCCTCCATACTGTGACGTGCCGGTTGTTCTTTGTTGTCTTTGGTCAATGACATGTCAGGCCTGTGTTGCAATCCAAGGTTGTGCGCCGGTCCTTCTTCCGTCTTTGCCGGCGTCATGTTAAATTGTTTCATACTCCTATTCTTGACTTGACGTGCTGCATTGCTTGCGTTTCGTGCAGATTTTTGTTCCGGGGTTTCCAAACTCCTCTTCTTCTGTTGCCTCAATCTAGCATTTTTCCTCTTCCGTGCAAGTTTTTCTTCTTCTGTCCCCAACACTTCGTTGCCCTCCTTTTGCACTGTGAAGGGCATGCCATGCGTGACACACTAATAGCGTGACACACTAATAAGGAGCAGCAGAAGCTAAAGTTGGCGCAGGTGATGGCGCAGGAGATGGCGAAGAGGCGGAGGTTGGGCGTGAGCAAGACGAACGCATCGGTGACAGTGAGGAACTCAGGGGTCAAATTCGAACGTCCAGTCAGTGTCAACCGCGCGGGAACTCGGGGATACCGAGCGCCAGAAGTGCTCATGGGCATGGAGTGCCAGACCACAGCAGTGGACGTGTGGGCTGCTGGTGTAGTACTGCTTACCCTGCTGTGCCGCACGACACACTTCCAGTGGTTCCAGTCCAACGACATAATCACGGCAATGATGGAAATCTACGGGTACGCTCTTTGTGTACCTTGGAAGTGCGCTTGCCTGACTGTCTGAGCAGCTTGCGCATGTACATCAAGAGCATGGATGCTGTGTGGAAGCAAAACTATGGGTATACGGGTAAGTACAGAGATAAGATCAGAGATGTTATCGAAGATTTCAAGCTCGACGTTAAGGTAAAATTGTTGTCGTCGGCGTTGTTGTATCAAGAGGATGAGGATGAGGGTGATATGGAGGCGGGAGGCCTGAGGTTGCTAATTTGATGTCATTCAGATTCCACCATTGGACCTGCATCTCAGCTATGCCCGTGGTTTGAAGCAAACATGGCGGACCTTGTCAAGCTCCCTGGGCGCGGATGCGGATGCAAGGCTGGGCTGGAGGTGGAGGAGAAACATGCGATCTGGGACTTCCTCAACCGCTGCCTCGACATCGATCCTCGCACGAGAATGACAGCAGAGGAGGCTCTGAAGCATCCCTTCCTGGTTAGTGCTGAACCCTAAACCGTCTCTACCCGTAGCTTTCTCCTTCCTCTCCTC
>NW_005434422.1:64810-66777 GCF_000315625.1 Guillardia theta CCMP2712
GGTCTTGAGTAAACAGTCTCTCCTCCGGCATCTCCTCTCGCATCGATCAGGCATATCAAACTAGCCTGGCCTCCCAGGCGTCCATTTCCCTTCCAACCCCTCCCCTCTCCTTCCCCCAGCCTCTCAAACCGCAATCATGGCAAAGCAACAGGAAGTCTCTTGAAATATGTTTCATATTCAACCGACGAAGCCTTCAGGTAAAGGAAGCTAGGGCGTCAACACAACAAGGAGAATCGAATTTCCTTTATATCTTCGAAGGTTGCTTCTCTGATCGGTTCCCTTCATGTTTCCCTTCTTCTGGAAGTGATCAACCATGACCTATAGCTGATGAGTGCTTTGGTACGCAAGTGCAAATTTCGATGCATACCTTACACATTCAACCTACTATAGGTGTGATTCTCAGCCAAGAATTGAGCTGTTTGATCTCAGTACTTGCCTTGCACTTTCAGAAGTTAGCATTGAGGGGCCATGGTCCTTGACTGCGCTCAGCAGCTGATCAAACAGTCCCTGAGTACATTGGGAGTAGTGGGATAGGGAAGAGACGAGGCAAGTGTGAGGTCGTCTACAAGTGTTTTAGATTTGTACGAGAAGTTTGCACTACCCCCTACCCCTCAACACGGGCTGGAGGCCGTTGGAAAGATTCAAATCATTTGAATACCTACCCCGAGCCACCTCATGATTATTTAGTCAACTATACACGCCTATTCATATCAAATAGAGGAAGGTTTTGCTCAACATTGCCCTTCTTGTCTTGAATGGACCGGCAGCCCTGGCAACGAAAAAGGTACATAAATTGACGGAGCAAACATTTTTGGTCAATTTTCTCTTGCCGCTTGAATTTGACTAAAACTACTACGAGAACCACCCTGGTTAACTGATCCGAAAAGGGTACGGAACGGCAACGCTATGCCCCTGGGAGAAATGTCCTATGGGTTTTTGGATCTGCGATATAAAAAAGTCTTGTCTCGGTCACGTGATGTGTCACGTGACCGGTCAGGTGAGCCTGTCAGCCGGGTCACGGACCCTGTCAGCCGGCTGACATGTCACGGGCCTGCTGACACGGTCCGCTGACCGGTCACGGCCGCCCGGAGAGATCAGGCCCCCGGCCAATCTCCGGACACTTAGCCTCCTGGCGGGCCTCCAGGGGGTCTGAGGCGGGGCTGAAGGCTGCAGTCGGTCTACTGACCGGCCCGGCCGGCAGGATCCGTCGAGAAACAGGGGGGTCAAGGGAGGTTTTCTTCCCCTGGGAGAAATGTCCTATGGGTTTTTGGATCTGCGATATAAAAAAGTCTTGTCTCGGTCACGTGATGTGTCACGTGACCGGTCAGGTGAGCCTGTCAGCCGGGTCACGGACCCTGTCAGCCGGCTGACATGTCACGGGCCTGCTGACACGGTCCGCTGACCGGTCACGGCCGCCCGGAGAGATCAGGCCCCCGGCCAATCTCCGGACACTTAGCCTCCTGGCGGGCCTCCAGGGGGTCTGAGGCGGGGCTGAAGGCTGCAGTCGGTCTACTGACCGGCCCGGCCGGCAGGATCCGTCGAGAAACAGGGGGGTCAAGGGAGGTTTTCTTCCCATAGCGTTGCTTTTCTCAATTGACCTTAGCGCTCTAAAACGTTTCGCTGTGAGGGTGGTAAATTCAAATCCACATATACCACGCCTCAAGTGGGGGCGGGGTGGGTCTTCACGATTCAAATCACGAAGAGCCAAGCAAGAGTTTTTAGGGGTAGGGTCCTACTTACATACAATTTCTTGGTACCAGTTGGTACAGTCCGAAACATGTGACTTTGGTACTCTCGGGGTACCATTCGGGGTTCTCCCCTAGGTATTGTACACATCCGGTACAAATATAACCCCACCCCCATGAAAAACTTCAAGCATGCTGGTTGAATTGCTTCATCCCTTGAACCTGGGGCCTGTCCGATCAAATCATATGGGCATACATAAGAAAACTGCAAGCCTGTGTGGT